>NC_056743.1:1098921483-1098958983 GCF_019279795.1 Protopterus annectens
TTATTTGCATGGTGATGGACAGGTTGACAGACGAGATCAGACAGGAGGCCCCATGGACTATGATGTTTGCAGAAGACATTGTGATCTGTAGTGAGAGTAGGGACCTGGTTGAGGAGACCCTGGAGAGGGAGAGATATGTTCTAGAGAGGAGAGGAATGAAGGTCAGCAGGACTAACAATATGTGTGTGCGAATGAGAGGGAGGATAGAGGAATGGTGAGGATGCAGGGAGTAGAGTTGGCGAAGGTGGATGAGTTTAAGTACTTGGGAACAACAGTTCAGAGTAATGGTGAGTGTGGAAGAGAGTACAGGCAGGGTGGAATGGAGGAGTGTCAGGAGTGATTTGTGACAGACAGGTACCAGTAAGAGTGAAAGGGAAGGTCTACAAGAGGGTAGTGAGACCAGCTATATTGTATGAGTTGAAAATGGTGGCATTGACAAAAAGGCAGGAGTCAGAGCTGGAAGTGGCAGAGTTAAAGATGTTAAAATTTGCATTGGGTGCGACAAGGATGGACAGGATTAGGAATCAGTATATTAGAGGGTCAGCTCAGGTTGGATGGTTTGGAGACAAAGTCAGAGAGGCGAGATTGCATTGGTTTGGACATGTGCTGAGGAGGGATGCTGGGTATACTGGGAAAAAGATGCTAAGGATGGAGCTGCCAGGTAAGAGGAAGAGAGGAAGGCCTAAGATAAGGTTTATGGATGTGGTGAGAGAGGACATGCAGGTGGTTGGTGTGACAGAGCAAGATGCAGAGGACAGGAAGAAATGGAAACAGATGATCCACTGTGGCGACCCCTAATGGGAACAGCTGAAAGAGAAGAAGATTGAATAGATAAATAACATAGTAACAACATATTCATAGCAAGAAGGCTGCAGGGAAGAGATCAAATTGGGGCGTTTCTGAGTTTAGTAATAGTTTACAGACAGACAAGTAGAACATAGCTTAAAAATGGATAAGAGATATAAAAGGAAAAGTTACACAAATGATCAGGAAAACAAATTGACAGAGGAACTGCAGTTAGTGCTGGGGTGTGAGAGGAGGAGGAAAAGTAAGAGTTTAGGAAATAAGTGCAGTATGAAGAGGAACAATAAGGTACAAAAAGGCGAGAAAGCAAAGTGGCTGTAAGAGTTGGGGAAAGGTAATCTGAGTAAAGTTAGCCAGGAGAGCAGAAAGAACAGAGCCATATTTGGCAAAGATGCCATTTAAGCAGAGTTTTCAAACTATTTACTGTGTGAGGATTTCATTCCAGAGTTTTTACACACAATGACAATAGAAAGAGTCTCCAGCAGTGCTGGATGTCTTACTGATACATAGTAAGAGTGAGCGAAGGTCTTTACTGAGTGAATAGTGCAGCAGAGTATTTTGTAATGCTGGGCATTTGTCTGGAGAGTAAAATAGGTTGTGGGCAATGATTAGTTGCGAGTATGTCAACTTATTTACGAGTTTAAGGCAATTTAATTGTTTTAATGCAAGGCACTGCCATGTTTTATAAGGTTGGCTGGTTACAAATTTAGCTATTTTGTAGTAGTAGGAAGTTAGTTGTATATGTAGTGTTGACATTTGTAAGAATAGGGGAAGCATACAAGAGAAGGAAGGAGGTATGTTGCTGCTAAGGTAATCCTTGCTTAATCTGTCAGGTAATGTTTACACCTATAGAGAGAGCAGAGTTTTTGGAAAGTTTTCTTGATGGAATGATGTATGTGGTGATCACATTTGAGGTCATCTATTATGACCGAGTAGTTTAGTTCGACTTATGGTTTCTATTTTAGTGTTATTATTTGAGGTAGTATGAAATGTGTTTCTGGTTAATGTGTTGTTTTGGGGTAAATAGCATAAGTTTTTTTTTTTTATGGCATTAAGCAACAAGTTAGAATTTTTAGCCATATTTCAATGCCAGTGAAAGGACTATTGAGTGGTTTCCTGTAATTTTTTTATGGATGCAGCAGAGTAGATAAGGGTTGAATTGTCAACATATTGTACGAGTGTGGCAAGTGTTGTAGCAGTATGAAGTTTATTTATAAAAATATTAAATAGAAGGGGGCCGAGTATTGACCCTTGGGGAACATCAATAGACGGTGGTTGAAATACTGAAGGGTTTTGTTACCATTTAGATGCCTGCTGACGACTGCATAACAACAGTGAATGGCCAAGGCAACTTACTTCTGATGAACAGTTTAGATGTCTCAGGCTCTGGCAGGGGAAGGAAGGGTATGCTTATCCTGAGGGGGGAGGGCACTTGCTTGGATGATCTCTGCTACGGATTCCTAGTGGAATATGGAGACTCATAGATGGCATTGTCCAAAGTAGGAAGAGGCAGGGAAGCTTAGCTGAGCTGATGCACAGGTGAGACAATACTCTAATATATCCCCATTACACATCCACCCATTGATGTGATAGGTTTGAGCAACGAATGAAAAGGTTAGAGTATATACAAAAAATATCCCTGAGCAGCAAAATGATGCATTTGTAAGTCTCAATCTCCTCATTATTCCCAAACACAGGTCTGAATAAATCTTGGGGGGGGGCAGGAGTGCCCGGTAGACCCAGTGAACAAGGAGAGGCTTTGATGGCAGCCAATGGTCACCTGTAAGGTGGCAAATATACTGAAAATGTAGCACATTCATAGCAAAACAGAAGGCACCTTTTGTGCAGCCCAGACAATAAAGTGCCAAAATGTCTCTATCAAGTCCACTGACACTAACCACTAATGTTGCAGAAGCAAAACACCTTTCAGAGACCTCATCTGAAATCGGACATACCACTTGAACTTCTTGAACTCCCTAGTTTAAAATGAGACAGAAACCTTCAACCGCCACTGGAACAAAAAAAGCATGGCAACAAGGGGAATTAGTTCAAATGGAACAGCATTCACTTCGCATGCGTGAGATACAGGGATCAATACCTGCATTCTCCATGCTTTTTAAAGAGCATCGCTCATGATTACATTGGGTGCCAAGACAAAAAAGCAAGGTTTATCTTGACTACACTGCAGGGTGCTGCCAAAAATGTGGGCGACTGTAAAAACAGACAAAAAAAAATTAAGGGTTGGAAGTTGGTATAATGGGTAAGGTTTTTACCTCCCAGACAATTGGTACAGACTAATTCTCACCAAGTAAAATCAGCAAGGTTTAAAAATGATCAAGAAGGGCAACTAGCCTAGTAATTACTTGTGAACAAAGTCCTCTGCCTCAAAAAGGTGGCACATATATGATGGCACACTTCAGAAATACAGACTAGGTCAGTCTCAGAAATTCTACTAGGACTGCTTAAGCCCCTTAATGAACCACCTTCTAGTGGGGGAACCTAAAAGAAATAAGACAGAGTTCATCAGAATCCACATGCAGAACCCATAATCCACAGTTCATAGTTTGCCAAGCTGGGGTGAACTCAAACAAATGATCAACCCATAAGCAATCCTGCATGGTAGTTGGGACTGCTGCAGCTTCACTGGTGAAATCAGCCTGCCGGCTGGGAGACTTTCATAATGAAGTGGCTGGAGACAAAACTGCAGGACACCTCAGTACTATTATGAAAGGTTTCTCTTTCTTGGGGAACTGAAGCGGCTTAGAAAAAGAGATGGAGCCTACAGGCAACAGACACCCTCAATGGGAGTCAGTAAATGTTTTCATTGTTAACTGTCATCAATCAGGCCCTGGGAAACCTGTCCAAACAGGACTGCACCTCAGAAGGTAACATCCAGAATAGCTTACATCAGCTTAGTTTTTCAGGAGGACAGCATGAACTACATCATCCGGCATAAAGACATTCCGAGTCCTGCTGTCCTGGACACAGTATCAGGACAGTTAACATTACGGCAGGCTGTACAATACTAACTAAAAACAACCACCTGGCTTCCAAAGACATTCTGACTTCAGAATCAGAGCTCTACCAGCTTTTCCAAACTCATTCACATGGCAGGAAAGAAAATGAGAGAGATGAGACAGAAACTTGAGTGAACTAAAGCTTAAAGTGGCAGACAAAAATACCAAATTGCCTATGGTATTCAAAGCTTTCAGCTCCTTATTTGAAGGCAGAGAAAAGTTGCAGTGGTATCTGAAAACTATGACAAACTAAGGATATCACACAAGAATCCCTGAACAGATTCTTATCAATCCAATCCACCAGGCATTCACAGAGGGAATTTGCCTTCTTAGGAGAAAATAGAACTGAACTTGAATGTTTCCAGGCACAACAAATGATATCCTTTTGGAGAAATTCCATGGAACGGATGACTCAAAGTTCCTCATTCTCTCTCTCTCCAAAAATGGTTTAACTTTTGTAGGAAAAAAACATTCTCTCTTTAGGATCATCTGCGTTTCAAAGTCTTTCCAAAAGAGGTGTTTTCAGCAAAGCAGCTATATGGAAAGGAAGCCTCTTTACCTTTCAAGCCAGAAAAAGGATGTTGGCACCTCAGCATCTCCTACCAAGGTGGAGACTATGGAAGTTCCCCAAAGCAGCGACAGAGTGCTGAATTCAACCGAGATTCAGAGGGATAACTAAATGGCAGATAACCATGGGGTGGTTTCCTAACCCTGGACCCCAGCAAATAGTGTAGGAGATGGAAGTAGGTGACAATGCTGGGTCATGACAGGCCTACACAAAGTACTGCGTGCGCAAACCATGTTCTTTAAGGATATCTACAAAGTAGCTGTGACTCACACCTATCAAAGTGCACAAACATACCTAATGTGGGAAATTCCCCTGCTGACTCACCTGTTACTGGAGGACTCCCAAACTCCCCTCTATGTTCTTGCTGCCAAGACTTGTTTGGCTTAGTTGAGGTGAGATGAGTAGAGTCCCACAGCCTAAAGTTCTACCACTACATATTTTCCTTAGGAGCTCATATGTTCAATCTGCATAAGCACACTAGTCAAGGTCAATCACAGTTAAGATCGAAATTGTGCTGCGGCAAAAATGAACCTGCAGATAACAGGAGCTGGGTACAGCCTCATATCCCAGTGCCTGACATCATGACATGCAATAGCAGGATGCTCACTCACTCCTGAGTGTGGGAGATACAGGATGTCCCTTACTGGACCAGCTATGGGAAAACCCCCACATCCACTGGGCAACAGCCATCTGAGGGTGGGGTGAGTGGGGAACAGTCATACAGGCAGATGTCAAGGTTACATTTACCTTCACCGGCAACCTGACCATGATGGCATTTTACTGTGAATAGCCTAACCACTCCTCTGCTCGTGAGCACTTGGGTCATTACAAAGACTGCATACACTCCTTATCTACACAAGCATGCTCCATCAAATGCATCGAGAAGTGCTACTGTCACCAGCTTGGTGGTTAGACCCATGTCCACTCTGCACTGGCTCCCTGCATCTCGACACTCCTACTCCCCCTGCCCTCCTGCAGAAGTTGTGTCTGCAGAGCAGCATCACATGCCTGTTAGGACCACAATCCATCCCTCCAGGATGGACAAGTCTATTCTTCCTACCTGCACCATTAAGTGACCCAGCCACTTTTCAAATCTGGGTCATCTAAGCTGCAGTAAGGACCTTCTTTCTCTATACCATTGGTGTAGGATCATTTGTTTTTATAATTTTGCCAAGATGGGGTTATCAGAAGAGTAAGCCCAAACAATAACAAAGATGACTGCCTTCAAAGTCATGTCACCCATTAACTTTCCTGATGGGCACAGGTTGCATCCATCCATAACCTCTTTTTCCCATATTTACAGGAGTCAGGTGTCATCTCAACATGAGGTCTCAAAATTCAACAGCAGTATAACCTTGCTTCGCCTGCTGGTAAGAATGTATGTAAATTATTGCAGAAACCATATCAACATGCACTCACTGGAGAAAAGCTGGTGCTTTCTCAAAACTACCCAGTTTTACTACTGGTGGAAAATTCAGAGAGAGGCACCCTGTGTTACCATATCAGAAGAAAAAAGTGCAGAAATGCAGCAACTAAGTGCACTACAGCTTATGTGACATGTTAATTCTCCCCTGCTGCTGTCACAGGAATCTTGCAAATCAGTCTGAGTAGCAACTAATACTGCCCTCATTTACCAGTTTTTACAAGGTGGTCCATGTAACTGTTAACAGCTGCATCACCACACTTCTCAAACCAGCAATACCAAAAATCTCACTGTACTAATTTACTTATCCAATTACCTTACCATTCTTAAGTATTTCCTTTTTTTTTAATAAATGACTTATGTTTAGAGAGTCCCACAAATTAAATGCAGTTGCAAATGGTTTATACAAAAGATGTGTTGAGACATAATATACTGACAAGAAACTATGAACCTTACCCCAGTTTGTGCCATCCCAAAAGGTCCTGGGTTCATTCCTAGGAACAGCACCTCCTTAGTGGACTGACAGTATTTATCCACATAACACCGATGGGTCTCCCAAGCATACTCCACAGGATTGTAGACATAGTGGATAGGATCTGTGAAACAGAGCTCCTTCAATCGCAGATTCAAGTTTAGCTCTACCTGAAGAAATCTGGAAGCCACACTCTGACCTTCCAGCAGCATGTTCATTTCTAATGGTACAGAAAGAGAGGGAAACACCCTCTCTGTCTCCATGGCAGCATTCTCTAGAAGAAACAAAGATCCACAGATATTACTTGCCCATTCTGTTATGATGTGAAGCAGACTATCTCACCTCCCAACCACAACCAAAGAAATAAAGCTCAGGAGGATTCAGTAAAGACAGCAGAAGGCATGCTTCAGTGTATACATTCTCTACAGGCAATTGGCTGACTCCAGTAAGGTGGAAAGCAATTGTCTCTTCAAACTGCATCAGCACTTGCCCAGCTCCTATTTTTACAGAAAGATTGTGAGGCAAAACAACACAAGGGTTTATTTATCATTATTTTCTGTAGTCACTTTAACTTGCCAGTGGTAAAATATTAAAGTAAATGCACAAGAATTACTCTTCACCAAGGAAAAATAGGCAACAACTCTAACCCTCACTAAGAAAATAGCTCAAACATTCTGCATTCAATTACAAATTATTTTATGGTATCAAAAGTAAAATACAAAACTATTCAATTTTTACTACATCCCATCAGATTAACATTCTTACTCTAATAAATACCACAAAAGCCATAAAATACCATAAAAGTGATCACTTAACTAAAGAAAACCTGCAAAGCCTATTCCTTTTTTTATTTTTATTTTTTGCTAAAACAGTCATATGAAACTTTAAACTGTTAAAAATGGGGGTACATGCGGTATCATGTTTCATTAAAAATCAAAAATAAATTTTAGTTATTCAAGTCTAATGACAAACCTCTGTTTTCTAAGGTATCATGGATAGCGTACATAAGGCAGGCTAGTGTGGTTGAGTCAAAATGCACTCGTGTGTGCAATGTACCTGACTGTCAGAAGAGTAACACAGCTCAGTACTTGCTTCTAAGAAGTGAGACCAGCTGGGTGTGCACAGCAAAGTAGCAACCCTGTTAAACATATAAATGAAAAAAGAGACTACAGTTGACAGTAAAGTAGGAAAGGAGAATAGGGACTAGATAAACATAGGAAAGTAACCATAACATTCAAATAGGTAGGGAGAAGGAAGAGTAACGTATTTTGGACTGGGAACAGACCCTTTGTTTTCTAGGTTTTATAAAACAGGTAGGACAGATGATATTTATGGAAGGGATAGAGGAAGAAGGGCAGAAAGCAGTGGCAAACTGACATAGATCACAAACACAGACATACAGGGACAATGTACATACAAAAAGTGAGGACAATATATGACACGTACGCAAAGGATGGTGGACAACTGTGATGGGGAAGGTTGGATAACAAAAGAATGAGAAATGACTCACAAGTGAGGCACACACCAGGATGAGCACATGGACAGGACTCATGAACATGTTGCCATGGTTAGATGTAGGCCAGCCCAGAGAGCAACAAATCCAAGCACTGCTTACCTGAGTGGCCTAGATTATGGAGGGGTTGCTCCCTAGAGGCCTGATGGTCAGCCCTGCAGGTGCCTGTCACATGACAACAACGGTCATTCCAGAAGGCTGTCCATGTTGCCAAAACAGTCATCCAGTTGGCTGCACACCTTGCAACTCGCCAGAGTGAGTCCCAAAACATGGAGACTGAATGGCCGAAAGAATGGACTTATACATACCAAGTCCAAGATGTCCATTTCCCAGAATTTTCCTTTTTTTCTGAGATATATTGATCTCAGAGTTGGTATACAGGGTCTGTGGTTAAAGGGGAGTTTTTCCCTCCTGCAAAAAAAAAGTTTAAAGGAGAATTGCAGCTTTTGAGATTCGCTCTTCTCTAGGATTTCTGGTCTTTTTTTTTTTTTATTTTATTGCAATACATCAGAATCATCTCCTGCATGCATACGGCAGCCGTCTGAACTAATCTGCGCAGTGCATGGAATGTGCTAACCATCTGCAAATCTTAGCTTCTGACAAACAGTTCTGAAATCTCAGTTTAAATGAACTCAATAGATTAGGAACAAAATTTTTCTTCATGTAAAGAGAGATTTTTCTGTAAAGCGCAAGTTGTAAATCACATACAGCATAATTAAGGAGGATATGATTTGGATAATAAAGCTGTTTTCAGACATTCCTGCCTTCCTGATATTCAGAATGCAAGTATACCATGTCAGGATATTTCACTGCTGCTGCAGGATGCTGCACTGGAGGAATTAAAAAAAAAAAAAAAAAAAAAAAAAAGTTTTACAAGACAGAAGAATTTTTTTTTTTAATTGAAAATGCTTTTAAAAAAAAGTCTTGCATATTCCAACTTGTACTAAGTTAAAGCCAAGAAACAAAAAATGTTTTTAGTTTTTTGGCTTTAACGTAGGTCAGGTTTCTTAGTTTTTGTTCCATTCTGTTTCTATATTCCATCTTGTGACAATATAAAAGAAAGACTTTCTCAAGGGAGGATTACCAAAGATGGTCCGAAAACATTTTTTATTGAAAAAAAAATGGCATCCAAATTTTGTCTTGTGAATACGCTTTCTTTCATGTTCAGCACTCTTGTTGTTGTGTCTTTCGGCTTTTCCCAATTAGGGGTCGCCACAGCGGAACTCCGGTCCGCTAATGATTGGCAGTAGATTTTTATGTGCCGAGTTGCCAGCTCTGATGCACAACTTTCAACGAAGGCACGCCCATTCACGCATGTCTCCACACAGAAGGCGCTCTAGCTGAGAATCGAACAGGGCAACTTCTTACTGTGAGGTGACAATGCTACAGCAGCACCACCACCGCAGTACTCTACAACTGCAATAAAATATGCGGTCAGTAATGCGTTGCCATTAGTTGATCAACTGAGCAAAACCATGGTGTGCCATAAGGTGGGATTAGCAGAAAGATGCTGTATCACAGCACTGCAGAAGCAGCAGTATAAGGATTACCATCAATGCAGCACTACTAAGCACATACTGCTGTAACCAGTTCAGCACTTGCATGCATCTTCTCCACTAAAGCTGAAACAGGGAACACTGCAACCATTGTTTAACAATGGAACAAGCTGCAACAAAGAGACACAAGCAGATGAGCTGCAACATATGAAGTGCACAGCCTTTACTGAAACATCAACCTGAAGTACTGCCAACAAGTACACCTGGACACAACTAAGAATAAACGTAATGGCATACCACCACAGTAAAGAAGCAGCAAACTAGAGCACTGTCAACACAACAGCAGTGTGCTACAGACCATGAGATGCACTGCCATCCATGATGAAGGAATGGAATGTGTAGCCACAACAACAGTTACGGAAACAGCTGGAACTGAACTAACAGGGATAAGCATGGATATATACAGTGCATCATAAAGGATGCTGTATTACCACCACAGTGCTGTACTCCAGGCACCTCCTAATTCCATTGGTTGCAATCATTTACCAAAGTCTTTACAACCAATAGCATGCCCCATTTTTCTATCAACAGGGCAGCCTGCTCATGGCACAGGTTATTAAATTATTCATTCCTTTCTTAACATGGTAAGCAAACTGCTCCCTGTGGGCATTTTTTCTTTCAGTCTCAACAAAGAACTCAGAAGGAAGTGAAATATAGTGCAGGTGCCATTTTTTTCCCAAATTGTCTATGCTGCATTTTTTTCCTGAAGGTTACCTAGACAGATTCTAACATCTAGGAGCTCCAAAGTTTACTGTGGTTTGTGGTATCAAATCTAGCAGTAAAAAAAAAAACACACACACATTCACTATATATCTGAAACTGCTCCTTTTTTTGGAATAAATCATAAGGCAAAGCACAATCATCATGACTCTCACCAAGTGCAAACAGTACAGAAGAGCTCTGTGGAACCTCTTCCAGCATAACGTTTCTGCTAAGGAATCCAAATATCTCTCTCCTGGTACACCTGTGCAGCTGCATTTATCTTTTTTACCTGACTATAGTGAAAGACTACCACTGGTAGTCACTTCTGTTCTAGCAGAGAGGTTACAGCTGTTGCTGCTGATGTTAGTTGGGGATGCAAAAAGGTTACAATAAGGCTCATCACAGCAGTGGAATATCCATCTGTGCTACTGCTGGGCTGGGGGACCACACGAGGCATCAGAATATACTTACAGAGTCTGTGTACCAAATAGTTGGCCTGTTATGGAATTTGCATTGCTATCAGAAAGAGCTGTGAAGACATCAGCACTATCACACTCCCATGGCCTCTCAGCACAGTGGGTAAGGCCAGGTACCTCCTTGTTTTCAGATATGCCACATCATAGATGTGTTGTCCGTATCAATAGAAATCACACCCTGGGAAGGAAATCCTGAAGGGCCTGAATTGCTAAAAGGACAACCCTCATCACCAGGACACTGACATGAAGGTTGGCCTTTTGATGAATCCACATCTATTGGACCACTCTCACCTAAAATGCCCTCCTACCCCATACAGGGGGTATCCATGATCACAGTCACCTTTGGAAGGGGTAAAATAAATGGTCTTCCTGCTGTAATAGTGGATGACTGGATCCACAAGTCTAAATGACATATACAAACATCTAGGGGGCTCCACCACTGCATGTTAAACTTCCACTGTATTATAGAGAAGTATATTTTCATATGGGCGACCAGGGGGATTGTGGCAGCCATCAAACCTAGGACCTGTAGAATCAGAAATGCAAATGGGGTGGAGCTCTGAAATCATAGTCCCTAATATTACAAGCCTGTCTTCTGGAAGTTTTACAATTCACACTCTCATGGCCATATGGCATCCTACAAATATGACAAATTGTGAAGGTTTCAGCTGTGATTTTCGAAGACTGATAGAAATTCCAATGGAAAAACACAAATGAAAATAACAGTCTCTTGATGATATAAAGGACTGTTGTTGCGGTAATGAGGAGCCAGTCATCCAGGAATGGAAAGATATGGAACCCTTGTAGCTTAAGGTCAGCTACTATAACTACCATGCACTTGGTTAACATCTGTGGTGAGACCAATTGGGAGTGCTCAGAATTGACGACTGGTTCTAAGCTGGAAGCAGAAATACCTTCTCAACCTTTTGGCAACCTTTAAATGTAGGTATGTAACCAAAAGGTCTATACAGCACATCCAACCGCCCCCAAAGACACAGGTCTACTTCAGATTGTTGAACTGCCGGAACATCGAACCGCATATGGCAGATACCACATGCATGAAACCTCGGAACAGTGAAACCTAAATATAATAAAAAAAAAATAATAATTTTTTTGCTGCAGCAGGGGGGCTATGCACGTCCTGCTACTTAAACATACCAACTCAAAGATCACACTTACATTGAAATTAATGGGAATTTTTCCATACAGCAATCTCCATGAAAACGGGAATCCAAAATGGACTGGTGGTCCTTTGACTTTCTGGAAACTAAAAATAATCTGGAATCGACTTCAGACTATTTCTGGTCTGGTATTTCCTCTTAGATGGCTCTTTTTTGATGGAGCTGAAAAATCTCTTTTTCTGCACCCTCTTCTGCCAGGGTGGTACATCTGGCAGGGACAGGGATGATAGTTTCAGAGGTAGGGGAAAAGGGAACTGTGCAATTTCTAGATATTCTACTCTTTACCCAACTGTCCCATGCAATGACCAACCACACATTAAGATGAAGACAGAGTTAACCCCTGACCACCTCCAGAGTGCAGCAGTCAGGCAAGCTTTCAGGGATACAGAGTATTGAGATTTTTTCCCAATAGATATCTAAATCCTGGATTTTTTTAGCGACCCTCTGACTCTGGGATAGAATCCATTAATGGGGCCACCTCTGCCATGGTTTCTTCTGTATGAAAAGGAATTGAAAGGAAGACCTTGTGATTTTTTTTTTTAAATGAGAAGGGTTTAGCACCCTTCTAGTTCTTACACAAGGACCTTTGGAGAGCTTCAAAGTGCACTCAAAGCACAGAGTGCTTTCCCTTGTTGTTCACTTTTCAGAAGCTTCTCTTTAAATCTGGGTCCTAAAAAGGAACACTTACCATATGGGGTATTACCAAAGAATACCCTGAAGTTGTCCAAATTCATTTAAAAAGCCAGGCATAGTATCTCACGGCTATGCCTGTGTCTTCTGTCCTAAATGCTCCATCAGTGGCACTGTGGAGGAATCTCAAGGAGAAGAATGTAATAGTCAACACTGTAGCCACCTGTGATTCAATCTAGACAAGTCTCATGTGGCAGACTTCCCCCCATGCTAGGTCTCATCAGCACCTTGCCATGTGTGTGTGATAATTGAGCGCTCAGAGTGCAAAGACACCCAAGGCATAAGACCCCTGCCTCATATAATCTTTCATTCTGGATTCCTTGTTGGGAGGAAAAATCGTGGAACTCTCGTTGCAGAGTTTCATTTTAGTGGCTGCCATTACAATAACAGCATTCTCCAGAGGGCTGTTGCTCAAGTGACATCTGTCCTTAAGTAGTAGCAATATGTTATCTGGTTTCCTTAGCATACATTCGACTACATCTGGTTCCCTGCCATGCTCTCTCTGCCACCAGATTCATGATGTGGTCATTGGGAGGGACCACATAGGAAGTAGAGGGGGCAGACCTGAATGCCTCAAAAAGAACTACCTTACCAATGGAAAAGTGATGTTGGTGGATCAAATAGTACTCAGTCTTATTAATTCTAGGATGTCACCAAACCTGGTGTCTTCAGGAAGGAACTGTGGGGAAGCCGCCCATTCGTCAAGATCGGTATCTAGTGTTAAAGACATAGTCAGCCATGAGAATATCCCTCTCAGCAGCATCCCCATCCCAGGAAAATATCAACGGACTCAGGAAGGGAGCCCAAATGTTAAAAGTCCAGATGGTTCTGACATCAACAGCAGAGCTGCCACTTTGGATGCTGACAAACCCAACATAGAAAACCTTGCTTAACGCACTGGCACTGAAGATGGACCCAAACATTTGGATAACATGCAGTCCACGCAAATGGAATAGGAGTCAAAATACAGTCTACGCTGAAGGAGGATGTACCAGGACAGCTCTGATCTCCAACATCTCTGGCACAAAGACTTGTGCCAGGAAAGGACAATTATGAATCAGAGTCTCAAGTCAACCCAAGCCACCATGGAAACAGAAGGGTATGGAAGGACAGTGCTAGCAGTCTGGGCTTTGTTTCAACACAGAAAGGCACCGGGAATGAGGAAATACACAGCAATAATGTAGTCATAATCACAGGCTACTGCCAGATTCAAATCTTGGAGATTTAGAATTGGTGGTGGTGGTGGTGGTGGGGGGGGGGGTTACCAAGACATCATGCAACGTAATTTCATTTTTCTTTATTTGATGGTCTTCCTTTCTATCTTCCTTGTCAGAAGATAAAGGCTTTTTAGTATTAATTTATTTATGTGGTCCTGTAATTAGTGGGTTCCAAAGGCCTTACAGATAGTGCAAGGGGCTGGAAAGTGTTCTGGCATAGCACACAACTCCTAAGTATCTTGGGGTGGGACTTTGTGGCCATATCAGATGCATTACTTACAGTCTGAAGCCTTCTTCACAGTATAATCCTATCAAAAACTAACAGCAGCAACATCCACTGACAGCAGTAACAACTAGAGGACTATGACCACCAGTAAGAAAAAGTACAGTCAAGAAGATGCATTAGGTTGCCACCTAGTCAGGAGACAGGGGAAAGATAAGACAATTCTGTTTGTTCTTCCATAATGAGGGGGAAGTGGCGTTTGGCTTTTTCACCTGAATTTGTCCATTAATTGGCTTAAAAAGAAATAATTCATCGGCATTCAGAATCGCCATATAGCTGGAACACCTGGTGTCCTTAAGGGGTGATTTGCATATATCCCATGTTACCTCTAAAACATGTATGGGATAAAGTAAGATCCCGGAGACCTAGTGATTTAGTGACAAGCAAACTAGTCTACCAATGGGGTACCTCAAAGTAACTTGAGCTTGTGGCAATTCTCTAGTATAAAACTTCCTCTCTCAGGGATTTTCAGCAGATATGTTCAGATGATCTACCAAGGCATTCAATAGTGATGGGATGAAACAAGCCCAGAGATGAAGGTTCTTTAATGGCAAATACTAGGCTACTGTGTACAATGAATAAGAATACACATCCCCTTGCTTGCAGATGTGTCACATAATCACAATGTTGTCTGTGGTCACACTGAGGAATATGGATTTCAAGGACAATCTGAAGACCTGAAATAGTATACATTATGAATAACAGCTCAATGAGAATGATGTTCTTGTCCCCATTGTCAGTATTGCTCAGACTCTTAGGGGCTCTCAGTGCGATTCCCAAGCTAACTCAGAGGTGATATGGCTCCCTTTGGACTCGACAAATGGCATCATAGGGCTAGCTATCATTTGAGCCATCAGCAATTCCATACACAGAGGGAACAGCAGAATGACCTTTTGCTCTGAGAATGCACTTTCTGATGCCAGAGGCTTCTTGGGTACCACTGAATTTCTTCATGTACAGCTTGGCAAATGGGAACACAGGAATAGAAGTGGACATGTCACCCACAGTGTTAAATACAATTCTTGCTACTGTGTCTGTCTGACTGCCTGGGTGGAAAAAAAATGAGAACCATAATCATCTTCTTTTGGACAAATAGTGTGCACCTCAGAGTCCAGGATGGTTTCCAGAATAAACTTTGCATGGGAATAAGCAAAAAAAGAATCCATTGCTCCTACTTCAAGGATATCCTTAGGTTAGTGAGGTAGTGAATGGTGTACTCAACAACCATAGTTAATCCATTCTAAGACATGGTCTAAATTAGTCAGTCATCCAGGTGAAAGCATCTTTGAATGCCCCTGATATAAGGTGTGCAAAAACACATCTAAGCATCTCAAGAATAGGTGGGAGCAGCAGATAGTTCAAAAAGCAAAGAAGTGAGCTGCAAGTGCTCACAGCTACAAATACCAGGTATTTTCTGTACTTCTTGCAAGTGAGGATATGCAAATCCACATCCTTCATGTACAGAATAATCATGAAGGAATCTATCAATAAGAGGGACAGTCCGAACAATTAACATTCTGAATTTATCATCAAAAACTTGATCAGTCAGGACTCAGGAGAGGCCCAAAATGAGTTTCCATACTCTGCCTTTTCTAATAAATAGAAGAGCCAAGAATAAAATTTGCCCTTCCTCCCATGGTGGAACTCTGTCCATGGCTGCTGAAAAAAGCAGGTAATTTAAGGTGGACCCTGCCACAACCATCTGGTTTGGTGAATTGGAAGTAATCCTCATGACTGGTAGAAGGGATATTAATTCAATCTTGAACCCTATGTCAGAGTTCTCTTATTCAAGGCCTGGGGTCAGCTAGAAACACTGAGCTTTGAAATTAGACAGTCCTCTCCTAACAGCTGGTTGAAGGGTGAAGAGTTAGCACAGTCAGAAATGGGAGCATCCTGTAGGCTAGGTGAGGGACCACTGCCCCTGATTCATAGGCTCATAGCAGATTACCAGGGTAATGGCTCAAGACTCCTTACAAGCCTATCCAGTTCTACCCAATTTTCCATTCCTAGGGGAAAGACAAGGGTCAGCAAGCAGGGTTTTGACTATTTTTTTACAGACTGCCTCTGTCCATAAGAGACATGGACTCCACTCCAATTTGCGATTTCCCATCCACTGGTCCAGACTGCACTTGAAGATAGTCAGGGAAGTGCTATGATTCATGTGAATCGGAAATTTATTCCAGTGAAGGGGGCAAACTCTGGAACAACACACGTTTCTTCAGCATGATCTTGTCATGTCACAGATCAGGTTTAAATCTCTGCAGTGGGTAACTATGTAGTTCTGCGAATATGCAACATTTCCATCAGGGTTGGGTCAGAGACTGCCTTGTAGGTCAAGCACAGTTCAGTCCTCAATAATTGGTAGGAAACTGAATAAAGTGATGGGGCTTTTAACCAGTCGGCATAGGACATGTTCATTATACTATATACCATTTTGTTTTGTTTTTTTGGTAAGAAACCTCTGAGAACGCTTCAACTGTTGCAGGTGTCTGGTGAGGTACATGCCAAAGGGTGCAATGTATTCAATCACTGGTCTGATGACGGCAGAGTACAGTGGTATTATGACATCCTTTGATCTGGATGGCATGCCCTTATTTATAAGCTGAGCCACATAGAAGGATTTCCTCACCACCATGGATACATGGTGGTGAAAGTTCAGAGTACACAGATCACTCACCACAGTGTCCAATCATGGGGGGGTGCCATCTGTGTTGTAATTTGTAGGGATATTTGTTTTCACAAAGGGTATTATGCACTTTTCTCATTTGGTGTCCGAGACATGGCCTCAAACTAATCATTAGTCTGCATCAGAACGTTTCGTAGGATATCAACATCGTTTGAGGAGCCAATGATTTCCCCCAACTTATCAGCAAACTTGGTTGGCCCAAAGGCATCTACATTTGCCTTGACATCTGAGAAGTATATCCCAAATAGAAGAAGGCCCACCACTGAACACTGTGGTACTCCACTGATGACTGGCCTCTTGCTAGATGTAGATTCCCTCACTCTAACATGTGCCCTATCTGTGAGCCCTTTGGCTATCCATCTGGTGATGTAAAGGTTTATGCCCAATTTTGTGAGTTAATCTAGAACACCAGAGTGGGGTATTGTGTTAAATGCCTTGGCTAGGTCAAGGTAGGCACTATGCACTGTCTTACCTTCATCCATGGCCTTAGTGACCTTCTAAAAGTCGTCCACCAGATTGAGCAAGCAGTATCTGCTCCTGATGAAGCCGAACCGGGTTGGGTCTTGAGCTTGCAGATTTTCTATGTAGTCATTAATCAGGTCCATAATTATCCATTCTATAGCATTACCTATTTAGGGAAGAAAAATTCCGCAATAGAAAGTTAAGGAAATAATACAAAGATCTGCAACTGTTACAGGCTGGCTGAGAAGGAAGGTCCCCAGGGTTGGTAGTTTGCTGGGTCAGCTGATAGCCCCAGTTTGTGCAGAGAGATGACTGCTGTTGTCCTCTACTTTACTAGCACAAAGCCTGTCTGAAGACTGGTTAAATAGAAATCCAAGTGGGTCTGCTAGGTCACGTTTCAAGCTATTTAAAAGACACCCCGGAATTCTCTCAAGGCCTACTGATACAGCGCTTCTAGCTTTAGATAGCACGATGACGACCTGCTCTTTTGTGATAACAGGCAAAGGAATGGTAGGGGGGTATTTCATGGGGAGGGACTAGAGGTGATGAGAGAAATCTGAGCTAAATTTATCAGCCTGTAGGGTTGCTATTTCATCTGGCTGAGTACAGGTAGTGCCATTTACAAGTTAACTCAGCACACAGTTCAGTGTTTTCCTTGAGATTTCAGAGATAACTAAAAAATGCTTTGTGGTTACCCTTTGCTTGGGAGGTTATTTTAGTCTCTTACTTAGCTTTTGAAGACTTGACTAGTTCTCTGATTTGCCTGTTGAGACTAATGAGGGATTTTTCTTTCTCTGCTGTGTATCCATCCACTTACTTCTAGAAAGGAATTTCTTCCTTCTGTTGTACAGTCCATTTATGCCAGGGGTCCACCAGTTTGGCTTGTTTTTCCAGGTAGACCTGGGTTTAGTTCGGTCTGGTACTGACGTTTCTATGCAGTTGTTTAAGTGGTTGCACAAGGCATTTGTATATACTTCTGCATAGCCTCCTTGTTTTCAGGGAGCTTTAAATAACCTATGCTATCACTTAACAGAAGGTAATTTGCCTGGGAAATATTCTTTAGGGTTTTAGGATTTGATTGGAGTTCTACCATTACATTTAATTCAAAGGAGACTGATTTATGATCCGATCTTACCAATGAAAACATTATGCTGGGCAGGGGTGCAATTCCCCCCTTGCTTGTGAGTAGTATGTCAAGGATATATGAGCCACTAGTGGGAGTGCAGGCCAGCTATTCCACAACATTTGCATTGACAAAGTACAGGAATCTCAGAGACTACAAGATACTGGTCCTATAGGTTTTCCCAGTATATGGAGGGGTAGTTAAAATTGCCCATGAGTAGTGTGTTGACCTGAATGGTAAGAGTGATACTAGTAACCTCAGGTATGAGGCGTGGTTTTAATGGTTGAGGACCTGTAGCTAGCGATGATATGGTTAGGGATTTTGCCTATGGTTAGCTGGACATGGAACAGTTCAAGGGAGTCATCTGGATTGCTTGCCTTGGCTTCTGTCCCCTTTCCACTGGCCTTTTTCCAAAGTTCATTTGATTAAAATGCATGGTGCAAGACAGTTTTCAATAAAGATGGCCATTCCTTGGTTGAAAAGTTCCTATAGGTTTATAAATACTAATCTAGCTGCTCTTGTGGGTCATTTAAGCCTAGCTAATTTCCCTAAAAGATAAGAATCAAACTCTGTACTTTGCTTCTGCGAGGTAAACACCTTAATCACTATGCCAATACACACTCCCTATTATATTTACATATGAGGGAAACAAAAGGTTATTTTACCATTCAAATGGTTTTGCCTTTTTTATGCAGCTATCTTAATACTTCATATGAAATTGGCCAAACAGTAATTCTTTGTTTAATGACACTTAACAGCTATCTTTTGATATTCTTATGCAAGCAATTAATTCTTGCCCAAGCATGCCATCAGATAACTCAGCCTGAGACAACTACTTTGGCACAAATATATACAGTAATGTAACCACATTTAACTGCACATTTGCTAACAAGGTATGCAATGGCTTGGCACCACTTCAAAGCTATATCAGGAATTTCTTCACACATCTCGTATTTGCTTAATAATGTCCTTTTGCTACTGCAGGCACAGAGTTTTGCAGCAATGCCAAAAATAGTAGGCAACCAACAACCAGCATATGGCATTATTTCTCTTTGGGCAGTCTTACTAAATGTTGCCAGCCTGGAGGCCTGGCAGCAAACAGTGAGTTCAAAACAGGGAAAGCTACTGACATCTTACACAAGCATTTAAAATCTTCCTACACTCTAAAGAGCAACTAGTCTGGCTTTCTGCATGCTAATATTTTCAGATACAGGTTCTAAAGAGGTACTCTCAAAGGAATCCTCATGTGCTTGAATTATTGGAGGCATGGTCACTGCTTTTCTGCTCCCAGATAGCCAAATAATCCAAATATCATTTGTGGGAGTCCAACATTTCTGCTCCCCATGACCCAGAGTGAAATGCTCCTGCACTACACTAAGTGCTTAAGAATACATTGTCTGGGGTAGGAAGGAGGGACCAAGTCTCATCACTGATGCTAGAATTGGAGAGAACACATCTGAGATTAGCAGATCAAATCAACATCCTTACCAATATCCATTTCTATGGACTGGTAGGAGGTCCCATCCTTATGGTTAATGTTTAGTGAAGTATGACCAACAGGAATTCCCTGTAAACCATCACATACTCTTCAGTGAAGCATCAGCAGCCAAAAATGGAAGGGACAGACAGATGTTGGCAAGAAGGATGACCCTGAAGTAGAAGTCAAGCTTCCTGGGATTACTGCAGACAACTTACCAATTGTAGGCCTTTATACTAAAAAGGAAATGGTCAATTTCTCTCCAGGACACTGAAGCTGTAGGACAAAAACTGTTAGGATATTCAGAGGGTGGGCAATCCCTATAATTATGGAGCGCAAGCTGAACATCTGTGGGTGGCAAGGAACCAGTGTCCAGATGTGACCCAGCAATTTATGTCAGTGAGGCGTAGCAACACTGAGATGCCTGTATTCCACTGTTTGCCAGGAAGAAAAAGAAATCTCATTTGAAAATTTGGAATCTTGATAACACAAACACAGAACTGTACAGGAGTGCTTTTTGAGAAAAAACAACAGCTTAAGAATGTAAATCACTCTCTCTCTGCTTGTGAGTTATACAAAATAAAGTTAAAAACTTTCACAGGAATTGTAATAGCCCTTGAATAAGTAAGCATCTTAGATTTCTGACTTTTGGAATGATAACATTTTCAGCTGATTTACTTGATTGTTTATGGCTTAAGTACATCTATAGAGCGTTCTCACTGCGTAATTAGTATATTTGATAACAGAAGACTTAGCAAGGCATTTGATACACTACCACACGAAATATTACGGAGCAGAATAAAAAGGCATGGCATGCATCCTAGGGTGATATAATGGTTAAAAACATGGCTGGCAAAAGGGCAAAGTGGAGCAGTAAGAGTTCACTTATATGAAAGCTAGTGATCAGTGTAGTAAAACAGATCAGTAGTGAAGCCTGCCTGTTTCAATGCCTCTCTAAGCAACACTGCAGAAGGTCTGGAAGAAGGGTTTGCAATTTTTGCTGATGAAGCAGGTTTGATATACACGTAATCAAAAGGATAGCAGCGTAACTGGCAAAACTAAGCAGTCTGAACCACAGAAATAAGTTAATACACATATATCAAGAAGCAAAATAAATGAAGCACAGTACTCAACTGGAATACAGGTAACAAGTGAGGAAAAGTGTCCAGGAATTAACCATAATCAAATGATTTAACGGTAACCAAATAAGTTGAGAAAACACCAAGGAATGCCATTTGAATGCTGGAATGCAAAGGCTGAGACATCACACGTAGAACATAAAAAGTTACTACTACTTTATAAAGACTGTCAGTTAAGATGAGAGATCATATAGAGCACTCTGTGCAGTATTAAACACTTCATTATCATAAAGTCATAGGATAAAGGCAATTTAGGGTAGACAACAAAAATGGTGCATGGTCTGCACCAGCCAGGAGACCTACAGAAAGTTATGTGCAGCCTTGAAAAAACTAAGGCAAAGGAAACAGGATAAACATAAACATGTTTATGTAGTGTAAGGGTATGCACAACGTACAAGAGGATACCATCTTAAAAATGTATGAAAACAAGAACACAATATCTAAAGTTGCAAGCTGACTGACACTGGGGGAAACCAAAAAAAATATTCTGTAGAAAGGGTGATGGCTGAGCATAACAGCCTTCCTCAAATGTTAAAAGGATGAAAATAGAAATAGCATTCATAAATGCATGAGACAAACGAACAGCAATTCTTAAGGAGGTGGTGGAAAATTAAATTAGCATCTAAATTAAGCAGGATCTGCAAATGACCAAATAAGGAGTGAAAATAGTAAACTTGGTGGGCCAAGCAATCACCATCTATTATCAAACTCAAATAATTGTTTGCATTAGTACACTTCTGCTTAAAGGAATTTGCCAAAAATGTCAATAAATAAATCTAAACTGAACCATCTTGAGGAATAAAGCTGAAAAAATATGCTGTGTCCTGAATTCTCCTAATGAAAGCAACATTTCCACTCAACTGCCTTAGGCAACTGCTTGGCTGCAAGCCAGCGCATTACATCACACTCCATATCAGCAGTTGCTTCCAAAGTCTTGTCTGCTTTTGAACAAACGATGCTGCAAAGCTTTATTTCAAAGGAATGTGATCATAAATCATGGAGAGTAAACGAGTTTCACCTTACTGGTATCTCTGAGATGACTGTAGGTGGGTTCATGTCAACAAGACTATGTCACATAACTAAGTATGTTACTCCTCATTATCACAGAGCATTCTACTCCCCAAAGAGCTACTGCAGGACACGAGTAAAGGTTACACTGTTTAAAGCCTCATGTTTTCTACAACTGAACTACAGGTTTGATGTTGTGCAGGAGGCCTTTGTTCCAGAGGCTGTTTCTATACTACTTTTTTACATGCACTGTAAAGCACCTTCATTTCCTCTGAGCACTCATATCCCAGAAGTCACGATGTGGGATATTAAATCCAGGCTCACACATTATAATCTTGTGAGTTGCATTAGAAACGGATCATTATGAAGTGCTTGACATTTGATTATAAACTATGCACAGAGCTGAACTATTCTTGCAGATCGCTTGTGTTACTACTTGCCATCACCTAGCAAGGAACAGTGCACGTTTTCTGGACTGTTCACCTAATTCTTACAATTGCAAAGCATGCTGGCTTGCCTTTCTTGGAGGGGGTAACAGCACCTGCATTATCTGCTGAAAAAAATCAACATCCAGAAGATGAGCTAGGCATAAAGCACTGGAATGGACTGGGGCCACATGCCCACCAAACATTTCTGTTGTAGCCAAAGAATATGTAGATATGTGCCAGCTCACAAGGTATCAGATCTAATATTTTGGGAGTTTCCACACATACAAACTGCTGAAGGACGTGTTTATGCTAGTAAAGAACAATCTTTCACCTCCTCAAATGGAGTCAAGATTCAAGCACTTATATGCTTGCAGGGCAGCCTTGGAACAGTTAGAGTCCAGCCTTAAATGTGAGTGGCCTCAGTCTTAGGGGAGGGGTCTGAAGCAATACCCTCAGACTACCAGCACAAAGGCAGCTTTGGGCACAGCAAAAATATAAGTGCGGACTGAGATGGGGACATGAGGGAGTAAACTCCCTTCAAGACAGCTGCATCCTGGTAGTTATGTACTGATCAGCAAGGGCGGATTGAGATGGGGACATGAGGGAGTAAACTCCCTTCAAGACAGCTGCATCCTGGTAGTTCTGTACTGATCAGCAAGGGCCTGACTGTCTGCAAGTATGTGAAGTAAAAACACACAAAAAGAAAATGCTCCACAAAGTAATACCCAACAATCTGGTAACTTATGATGGGGGTTGAAATGACCTCCAGGTCGATAGCCTAGTGAACTGCTATGATCCTATGATCCTTCAGGCTCCACAATCCCACTGAGTACACCAAACTTCCAGTAAAAAGCATCACTGACTACCAGCATTTGGAAGTTAGTGATTCAAGGAAAGCTATACATATACTGTAACTTTTGGCAAACCCTCTTAATTCCAAGGAAACCATACAAATAGAAAAACTCTCAATAATCAATTGCATATCAATCTTCACCACACTCTTCCAGTAGAAGAGAACATTGAAATTATATAAACTACCTAAGAACAGCCAAATTTTTTGTGGCACAAAAATGAAAATTAAGCACTTACCATAATAATAAATCTTACTCAGCAGGTCCAGCCTTATCTAACAGGGCTAAAACTGCAGGGTTTTAGATAGACTTGCAGCTGAAATGTTCCCATGCTACAAATCCCTCCTCTTTTATCCATAATGCTGTGCCAACAAGGTTCCTCTACAGATCTCTGCCATGCTGCACAAAGGTGAATCAGTATCAAAACGCATGTCAGAGAACCCTCTAAATAATGATTACAAAGAGGCTGGTTTGTTGATAAGGATAACCTGCTTGTCCAAATCTAAAGTTATGGCATATAAATAGCTTTTGTATATGTGGTGATGACATCCACCTTTGCTAACAAACAGGACACAGTCCTTAACTATTCCCCCCACATGGTATCACAATGGTAAACTCAGAGTTGCAGCATGAAGGAAGCACAACATCTAGACATCACTCAGAGCTTGAATGTCTTGTGAAATTATGCAATGAAGTACAAATATTATCGAAAGGTGCATTCCTGAAAAAAGTGAAATAGCCACTGTCTTGGCTGACTGAGCTACAGGAACAGAAGGCAAAAGCTCAACATAATTTTCATAAAATTTAATACAACCAGTCAGCTACCTGGATAGCATAATTTTAGACATTCCGGACCTCAGTTTAATTTCAGAAAAAGCTAAAGACAGCTGTGAATCCCTTTACAACTTTAGTAGGTATGGTACAAATGAAGAAATAGGCAATTTCCCCAACACAACAAATTAAGTAATGGATCTTTTACAGGAGGTCTGACAAGAAAAAGGCCTTCCAAACATATGATGAAGCCAGTGACATTAAGTCATAATTTGAAAAAGGTTAGAAACTGTTGCTAGTGCAAGTTAATAGAAGGATATCATAGTCTGTTATCAAAGACTTGGGACAAGTAGTTCAAAACAGCAGGTATTGGAAAAGTGAAATAATCCAAACCTTTACAGACAGCCTACACAGAAAAAATGTTAATATGCCTTGTTTTTGCCCTTTTATTTTTCAAGTACTAGTCTTCTGGGCAGAAGTAAGGATATGGAAGAACCTGTCTAAGCTAAAATGGTTCCCACGAAATAACAGAACTGCATCATATGGTTAGATGGCAGGGGGGTAAAAATCTGAGTGAGGTTTGCCTGATGGGCAAGTTAGGACAGTTTTGGAGGTGTCAGACACTGAGGTTTCTTCCCCACAATGAGGCCAAATCAGGAGTAAAGTATGTGAAGACCAAGATGGAGCTAAGAAAATTATTTTGGACTTGCGCATCTTGGTTTTCTGAATGAACCTCAAGTTAAAATGATGATATGCAGACTGACCTCTGTCTGTGACCATACAACTTGGACAATGCCCTTGCGAATGCTGCCCCATTCCTTGCCCTGATGCATCCGCAGTGGCAGCCACTGTCCTTGTGGGACTTGGAATAAATTGCCCAGTGTGAGGTTTGAAGTGTGGTTACCCAATGCCAAATGAGACTTACAAGTTTTTGTAATTGAGTAAAGTGATCTGTTAACTGAGATCAGTGTATTTTTAATATCCACTAAAGAATGCACATGTAAAATCTGGCACTGGAATACATGTAACCTGTAGAAGCCATGAGCTGCAAGGTTTTGAGGTGCTGAGAGGCAGGAACTGACAATAAATACAGAATCTGAAATACAACATTCTGTAAGGGAAGGATACTGTCTGGGAGGGCTATATCATATGTTCTAAGTTTGAAAACTTCGAACGTTAATTACTCGAAATTAAATGTTCGAAGTTTCAAACATCGAACATATAATAAATAAATAAAGAAAGGGAACTAACCTGACTAGAGTAAGCAGGGGAGCAAGCCCCTTGTACCTGACTACAACACTTTTTTTTCGAACATTTAAATTCAATTTTATGATGTTCAAAGTTATAAAACTTTGAACATATAATATAGACCCTGAGGGGGGGGGCATGCCCTGCATGATAGTGTGTCTAACGTGCACCTGATAAATGTGAGCTACTGTGAGGTCTCCATATGGGACTTGGTGGTATTCACTGTAAGCAAGTGGATATACAGAAAAAGAAACAAGAATGTTTACTGCCCTCTGCATTATTACCACTACTAACAGAAAATGCCTGATTGATTAGTCCAGGATAGGTCCAAACAGATAGGTCCAAACATTTCTATCAATCAGGCAACATGGTAAAAGGAAACCACATCTTTATGGACAACTGCATTTTCCTAGTAGACAAAGCAAAGGTGACATCAGGTACCGATACAGAAAATGTTTAAAGATGAATCAGCATGGGATTGCAACACCAATGATTCAATTAAGTAAAATACAGGGACAGGAGTAAACGGAGAAATTTAAGAAAGGTCATATACTAAATTTTGACAAACAATGAAGGACACAGTGGAAAGAAACTATGTTAAGCTCATAAGAGAACTCAAAATCAGCAAGTACATCAATGGATAGAACAAAAGTAACAAAGATGACGGGTAAAAAGCTAGGTATGCTGAAACATGAACCTACAAGCAATAAGGAAACAGTACAAATCAAACACATGAAAGAAAGAAGGCCACAGTAGCAAAGAAAATAAACTCAGTACTAAGGTCTGATAATACTCTGTTTTGAAAGCTACAATCAAAAGAACAGGGAACTGAACATAGAGATAAGATTGGAGTAACATAGAACGGAATAAAATGTGGTACACGAACCTTCATTAAAGGCTGAACAAGATGTTATCTGGTACATAACACAAAGTAAGGTTTTTTTTATGTCAAGGGCTTCATATGCGAATGCATAACAGTTGCCTGAGCCTTTTGTACTGAACACTTTGTACCTGTGTAAATAGTGTAATGTGCTGCTACTCTTAAAACCCAATACCCTTCCTACCTGGGTGATAATTTATTATTTCAGTTACTTTTTACAGCACTTCCCTCTCATTCCCCAATTCAGAGACCTTATTTTGTCTCCATCTTTTCAAATAGTGACCACGGTTCCTGTGAACGGGTTCTCTCTCAGTGCCCCACTTGCTGAATCCTTGGCCATTGGCTACATCTGCAGTGAAGAAACCAGCCACAAGAACTCAAGGGCTTTAAAAAGAAAATAAGTTACTGTAGTTATATAGCTATGTTTCCCTCAGCCTGCTACCTTAGAAATTACCTGGTCTAAAGCAGAAATAACTGGCTCTACCCACGGCTGAGGACAGCAGCTGCTCCCCCACCCCCATCAGCTGCAAATACATTCCCCAGTTAACTTTTTCTTTTTAGTTATCAGTAAACCAAGATAAAGCTCTACGCGAAAACAAGTAACCCAGTAGATACACTGGAATTGCCCACTTGTAAAATAGAGGCAAAACGGTACTTAAACTGACACTTTTTGTCTGCTTCAAACTAGGTATCTACCTAGAAAGGACACAGCTGAAATCAGGTCTATAGATTGTTAGGAGTTATTAGAATCTAGTAGGGAAAAACAATTTGGCTATTTAGACATTTACCCTGCAATCTTTATCCTGGGGGGGTTCTAGCCCACTGTTCGCTACACTCACTTCGCTCCCCTCCCTTCCCCCTATTCCCACCCGCCCCCAGTGCATCTACATTTATTCTTAGCCTTAACCCCACCCCTAATTACCAATTAGGCTACACCACTAGTCAACCCCTCCTACTACATCCAACACAATCATGCTACTACCTAATATAACAATCCTAACCTGCATAGTTCCAGCTCACATTACATTCTACCAAGGCTCCACAGTCACATGCCCCAACAACTTCCACTGTATTCTCTCAACACCCTCCCTCAAACATTTACACTATACACAACCCCTGCCACCAAAGACATCCTCCCAATACACACACTACATTACCAAACACCCAACACACTCACAAATAAAATATCCCTAAGATACCATAAGCAATTTACTATGTATATAAAACATATACTAAACACCCTCTATAAACTAGCCCTCGCTGATGACATCCATCCAAACCCCGGTCCTCCCAAATCCAACCTAACCACAAACCCTAGTCTAAGCAACCCCCCACAACTCAACTCCTAGCCAATAAGAAAACAGACCTATGTATAATGTCCCTAAACATCATAAGCATATGCAATAAAATCCAAGAACTATATGCCAGCATAAGCATATATTCCCCAGATATTCTCTTCTGAACTGAAACCTGGCTCAAACCTCACATCAAAAGTGAGGAAATACTTCCACCTGAATAAAACATCCTTTGCATAGACAGATTGTCCAAAAAAGGTGGTGGTGTACCATTGATATTTAAACACTACCTCAATATTCAACTCCCGAACTCATCTGCCCCTCACCACAACAATGAAGAAATCCTTTACGCCAATCTCAAACTAAACCCAAACAAAACAATCAATATCATAGGAAGCTATTTCCCACCAGGGCAAAATATTACACCCCTAGAAAATCTCCTGAGCTGGGCTATCTCGACTGATGAAACAGTACTCCAACCAGGGTTCGACTCTTCTCTATTCAGAGCCAGAAATCGCACAAATAACGCATGAATGAGATAGAAAAACTCACTTTATTTAAAACACGAAACAAAGCTTTCGGGTATAACCCTTCCTCAATGTTTGTTAGTATGTTTTAAACTAAAAACATTTTCATTATATAACCAGGACAGACAAAAACCACATGACACAACCCACCCATAAAAGAATACATGAAAAAGAATCAATTCACAATTAAAGCTACATTACTATATTTAAAACCATGTGAAGCGCAAGTACATTATTAATATTTTAAGAAATATACATCATAAAATTTTTTTCATGAACGCAATTATATAAAATGAACAATACATAGCGCATAAAAACAAAGAAGATATACAGCATTTAGTGATACTGTTTCTGTCTAAATTCCAACATTGGTTTGATGGTAACTACATTGTTCAGTCCAGGTTTCTTATCAGTATTTAACCTGATAATCCATTTATATTCAGGGATATCAAGTTTATTAATTGCATCACCTAACCTTAAACATTTATTTATTATTTGTAACACTTTAAATTTAAAGCTATGTTTTTCATTCTCATCTTTTTTATGTTGTGCTAAGGCATTAGTAAGAATATGCCTTCTCATTTCTGATTTATGTTCAATAATTCTTTCTTTTAATGATCGTGAACATTTCCCAATATAAAATGCAGTGCATAATGTGCAAGTAGCCAGATATACGATCAAAGTGGTCCTACAAGTTGCCGGTTATCGAATATCAAACTTGATTCCACTAGTTGGATGTACAAATATCGTATCCGTACATATATCTCTACAGCAACTACAAGCATAGCAGGGTATAGTGCCTATTTTATTCGTTATTATTGGCATTGCATTTATTTCAAAATCTTTATAACAAAGCCTTCTCTTCAAATTGTACATATTTCTATGTGCAAATTTAGGAAGACTACCTAGAAATTTATTTAATTCAGGCTGAGCCATAAGAACAGGCCAATTCTTTTCAATTATTTTAACATATTTAGATAAATTAGTATATGTCAAAGTATATCTTAGAGTATCTTGTGACATACCATTCTCGTTATCTTGAATAACTATCACTAAAGAAAGGTTGTGCATAACTATTCCTATTTTTTAATATATCATCCTTTATTTCATTAACTTGTATCATCCTATAACCTCTATTATAAAATTCACAGCACGTTTTCCATTTGCTGTTTACATGTATAAAGATCTGTATTAAGTCTACTAACACGTAGTAACTGACTTTTAACTATTCCACAAAACACATGACCAGCATGCATACTATTTGCGTGCGTATATCTATTTACTTGTACCTTTTTCTGAAAAAACTGTGGTTTCTAACATGTTGTCATCATTTTTACATATTTCAGCATCCAGAAAAGATATTTTCAAATTAGATGAACACAATGTTAATTTCAAGAACTCAGTAGTATCATTCAAATAGGATACAAAGCTTGTTAGTTGCTCTTGTGTACCTTCCCATAAAAGGAAGCAATCTACAAAGCGTTGGTAGAATAATATATTTTTATATAAGTTATCACCATATATACAATTTTTTTCCCATTGGCTAAGAACAATATTCGCGTATGTGTTGGCCATGGGCGTACCCATGGCTACACCAGCGGTTTGTAAATAATACTGTTTGTTAAACATAAAAACATTTTTCTCAAGAATTATTTCCAGTATGCTACACAAAACTTCAATATCCTTCCCTGTATTATTTGTGTTTTCACATAGAAAACTACGGACAGCATCAACGCCATAAGCGTTAGGTACAACTGTGAAGAAAGATGCTATGTCCATAGTCACCATTAAATATTGACGTTCTCTATTCTTAATATGCCACTGATATAAATTTTTTAGAAAATCACCTGTGTCCTTTATGTAACTAGGACACAGGGACAGATATTTACTAAGTCTCTCTTGAATGTAAATAGAGGCTCTGTCGACCAGCCTTGCACCGATACAATGGGGCGCAACGGCGGTGATATGGTAGAATTATGTAACTTAGCTATACCATAAACTACTGGTATGACTGGAGTTGAAACAGAAAAGTAATTAAAAATTTCTAAACTGATATCACCTTGCGCTTGTAAGTCATACACAAACATGTTCACATCACCAATGATTTTCTTAACATCAAATAAGCTAATCTCTCTAAACGTTTATCATCCAAAAAATTATACATTGAAGCAAGATAATTAATCTTCTCAAAAATCACAATAGCACCCCCTTTATCTGCCTGCTTAATTATAATATTTTTATTTTCCATCAGTGATTTGTAAGCCTTACTCTCTTTATATGTTATATTATATGAATAACTTTTCAGTGTGTGTCTAGACACATCATTATATAAATGTCTTAGTTCTTCTTCACAAATAAAACTGAAAGCATTCAATATAGGACAGTTAATAGGTATAAACACACTTTTTTTCTTCAACTTCACTTGTGCGCTGTTATGCGTATCCTTAAAGAACATCTTTAAACTGAGATTACGAATAAATGTTTTTAAATCAGTTAAGGCTTCAACCACGGTATCATTACCGCTTACAATAAATTGTAAGCCTTTATCTAGAATGCTTTCCATATCAGCAGTCAAAATAAGTTAAGATAAATTTACCACTGATGAATGTGGCTTACCAGTCACTTTCGTACCTGTTTGTTGTTTGGTAGGGGGCTGTTGTTTTTTCTCTTGCCCACATTTGGGTTGAAACGTTGTTGCGAACGGCTTCTGGACTGAGGTCGACTCTTCATTGCTACCTTCTCAGGCAAGTTTGGAACTACTGGATATTTGAGGTTTAAAAAAACCTCAGTTTGTTTAGCTTTCATGGCAGATACATTTGGCGGAACATCTAGTACCTGTTCACAAGCACTTTCAAAATCCCTTATTGTAGGCGTAACCGTTGTTATTTGCTTCTGATTGGTTGGATGTTCTCCACCAATATGATTGCGCATCGCTGTCTCTCCATCATTACTTTCTCCTTGACTGGACTTTCGTTGTAGGCGGGTCTGTCTTTCACTTATAACCGGATCGTTTTGAACTTCAAAGTCATCCAAAACATCTAGTCTATTACTTTTCTCTGTATGTAAAGGTGGATTTTCAGTATTATTAATATTTTTAGTGTTAGTCCTCGGCCAAAAAAAAATATGACCAAGCCTGAAATCATTGATATCTCTAAGTAATTTGCGTTGCTTAATTGTTTGTAGTCTGTTGTCAAGCATATTTACTCTATTAATCATTAGTTGGTATGCACCAGATATATGTACAAAGTCACTAGAACTTAACAGTTCATTTTCTATTTTCAAAATTTCATCCGACAATTCTTTTTCTATAGGCAGAAAAAAAATCATTCATTAGCTGCATATATTCTTTACTCAACTTCAAGTTTATTTGTTGCCAGGTTTTTAGAAGTTCTGGATATGTATTAGCATACGCCAGCATTTTTAATATACGCAGTCCTCTAGGGACTATGTTAAATTCAAGATACGCTAGAAAACTCAGACGCTGCCATTGGTATCTTTTAAAAGTTTGCACTTTTCTTTCCAGCTGGGACAGTAGATTATTAAGTTGTTCATTCTTCTCAGGGGAAAGTTTCTGGACTTAAGTTCTTATTACCCAACACATGGGAAACAAGTGGATTTTCAGTATGTAATAATAGATTTCGTAACGATTTATTAGTACCTTTTCATTATCTCTACAATGTATCAGTGATGATTGCATCGGCTGTGTCATCATGTAAGCTGTCCTTATTTCAAGGCAAAAGATGAGCAACCTCGGTCAAAGAGAGATATCACGAATGAAACAGTACTCCAACCAGGGTTCGAATCTTCTCTATTCAGAGCAAGAAATCGCACAAATAACGAATGAATGAGATAGAAAAACTCACTTTATTTAAAACACAAAACAAAGCTTTCGGGTATAACCCTTCCTCAGTGTTTGTTAGTATGTTTTAAACTAAAAACATTTTTATTATATAACCAGGACAGACAAAAAGCACATGACACAGCCCATCTATAAAATAATACATGAAAAAGAATCAATTCACAATTAAAGCTACATCACTATATTTAAAACCATGTGACGCGCAAGTACATTATTAATATTTTAAGAAATATATATCATAAAATTTTTTTTCATGAACGCAATTATATAATCTACTCTATCTCTTCCCCAGGAAACCATCATTCTCAGCGACTTTAACATCAACTGGCTATCCTGTAATAACAATCTCCCAACCATTCACCTTAATTTAGATGGGTCCACTCAACTCATCCAATCCTCTACCCAAATCAATCCCCTACCCAAAGCAACAAAAACCCTAACCATCATACCTTACTTCACTGGAACCTAGTCAACAAAGCCCCTCACTGTTACCTAGCAGGCTGTTTATGTAACATTCTCAGTGACCACTCCCCCACTTTCCTAACTCAGCACCACACACAGAGTCTCAAGCCCATTATCCACAAGCAAATACAGAACAAGTCCAACTTCAACCCCATTTCCATCTCCGCCCTGAAAAAAAAAAATTACTAGTCACCACTAAAATACCTCAACCCAGCCACTGGGGATGCACAAGCCAGTGCATTTCTGTGTGCCGGTCCCAAGCCCGGATAAATGGGGAGGGTTGCATCAGGAAGGGCATCCGGCGTAAAAATTCTGCCACATAAAACTTATGGCGCGAAAATTTCATATTTCCATACCGGATCGGTCAAGGCCCGGGTTAACGATGACCACCACCAGTACTGTTAGCCAACAGGGTGCTGGCGGAAACTGGGCTACTGTTGGCTGAAGGAGAAGAGGAGGGCGAAGGCATGCTTGAAGGCAGGAAGAGAGGAGGAAGGTTAGGAGTGTAGCAGTGAGGGTAGGAACTTTGAATGTTGGCAGTATGACTGGTATAGGAAGAGAGCTAGCTGATATGATGGAGAGAAGGAAGGTTGATATACTGTGCGTACAAGAGACCAGATGGAAGGGAAGTAAGGCCAGGTGTTTAGGAAACGGGTTCAAATTGTTCTATCATGGTGTGGATGGCAGGGGAAATGGGGTAGAGGTTATACTAAAGGAACAATATGCCAAGAGTGTTTTAAACGTGAGGAGAGTGTCTGACAGAGTGATGTTTATGCAGCTCGAAATTGATGGTGTAATGATGAATGTTGTTAGTGCATATGCTCCACAAGTTGGGTGTGCGATGGATGAGAAAGAGAAATTTTGGAGTGAGTTGGATGAAGTTGTGGTGAGTGTACCCAAGGGTGAGAGACTAGTGATAGGAGCGGACTTTAATGGGCATGTTGGTGAAGTGAACAGTGGGGATGAAGAAGTGATGGGTAGGTATGGTGTTAAGGAGAGGAATGCAGAAGGTCAGATGATTGTGGATTTTGCGAAAAGGATGGACATGGCTGTGGTGAATACGTATTTTAAGAAGAGGGAGGAGCATAGGGTGATGTACAAGAGTGGAGGAAGATGCACACAGGTGGATTATATCCTATGTAGGAGGGCCAGTCTGAAGGAGATTGGAGACTGTAAAGTGGTGGCAGAGGAAAGTGTAGTTAAGCAGCATAGAACTGTGGTCTGTAGGATGACGTTGGTGATCAAGAAGAGGAGGAGGAGTGTGAAAGCAGTCCCAAGGATTAAATGGTGGAAGTTAAAAAGGGTGATTGTGAAGTGGAGTTTAGGGAAGAGTTAAGACGGGCACTAGGAGGCAGTGGAGTTACCGAATAGCTGGGTAACTACAGCAGAACTAGTAAGGGAGACTGCTAAAAAGGTGTATGGTGTGACATCTGGACAGAGGAAGGAGGACAAGGAGACCTGGTGGTGGAATGAGGAAGTACAGGAGAATATACAGAAGAAGAGGCTGGCGAAGAAGAAGTGGGATTGTCAAAGAGATGAAGAAAGTAGACATGAGTATAAGGAGATGAGGCGCATGGCAAAGAGAGAGGTGGCAAAAGCTAAGGATAAGGCATATGGAGAGTTGTATGAGAGATTGGACACTAAAGGGAGAAAAGGACCTGTACCAATTGGCTAGACAGAGGGACAGAGCTGGGAAAGATGTGCAGCAAGTAAGGGGGATAAAGGATAGTGAGGGAAAGGTACTCACAAGAGAGGAGAGTGTGTTGAGTAGATGGAAAGAGTATTTTGAGAGGCTGATGAATGAAGAGAATGAGAGAGAGAAGGTTGGATGATGTGGGGATAGTGAATCAGGAAGTGAAACAGATTAGCAAGGAGGAAGTAAGGACAGCTATGAAGAGGATGAAGAATGGAAAGGCTGTTGGCCCAGATGACATCCCAATGGAAGCATGGGGGTGCTTAGGAGAAATGGCAGTGGAATTTTTAACTAGATTGTTTAATGAAATTTTGGAAAGTCAGAGGATGCCTGAGGAGTGGAGAAAAAGTGTTTTGGTACCTATCTTTAAGAATAAGGGTGATGTGCAGAGCTGCAGTAACTACAGAGGGATAAAATTGATCAGCCACAGCTTGAAGTTATGGGAGAGAGTAGTAGAAGCTAGGTTAAGAAGGGAGGTGATGATTAGTGATCAGCAGTATGGTTTCATGCCAGGAAAAAGCACTACAGATGTGATGTTTGCTCTGAGAGTGTTACTGGAGAAATACAGAGATGGTCAGAAGGAGTTGCATTGTGTCTTTGTAGACTTGGAGAAAGCATATGACAGGGTACCTAGAGAAGAGTTGTGGTATTGTACGAAGAAGTCGGGAGTGGCAGAGAAGTATGTAAGAGTGGTACAGGATATGTATGAGGGTAGTGTGACAGTGGTGAGGACTGCAGTGGGAGTGACAGATCCGTTTAAGGAGGAGGTGGGATTACATCAAGGATAAGCTCTGAGTCCTTTCTTATTTGCAATGGCGATGGACAGGTTGACAGATGAGATCAGACAGGAGGCCCCGTGGACTATGATGTTTGCAAATGACATTGTGATCTGTAGTGAGAGTAGGAATTGGGTTGAGAAGACTGGAGAGTTGGAGATATGCTCTAGAGAGCAGAGGAATGAAGGTCAGCAGGGCTAAGACAGAATATATGTGTGTAAATGAGAGGGAGGGTAGAGGAATGGTGAGGACGCAGGGAGTAGAATTGGTAAAGGTGGACGAGTTTAAGTACTTGGGATCAACAGTTCAAAGTAATGGTGAATGTGGAAGAGAGGTGAAGAAGAGAGTACAGGCAGGGTGGAATGGGTGGAGAAGAGTGTCAGGAGTGATTTGTGACAGACGGGTACCAGTAAGAGTGAAAGGGAAGGTCTACAAGACAGTAGTGAGACCAGCAATGTTATATGGGTTGAAGACAGTGGCATTGACAAAAAGGCAGTAGTCAGAGCTGGATGTGGCAGAGTTAAAGATGTTAAGATTTGCACTCGGTATGACTAGGATGGATAGGATTAGGAATCAGTATATTAGAGGGTCAGCTCATGTTGGACAGTTTGGAGACAAAGCAAGAGACGAGATTGCGTTGGTTTGGACATGTGCTGAGGAGGGATGATGGGTATATTGGGAAAAAGATGCTAAGGATAGAGCTGCCAGGTAAGAGGAAAAGAGGAAGGCCTAAGATAAGGTGTATGGACATGGTGAGAGAGGACATGCAGGCAGTTGGTGTGACACAGCAAGATGCAGAGGATAGGAAGAAATGGAAAGAGATGATCCACTGTGGCGACCCCTAACGGGAAAAGCTGAAAGATGATGAGGACCACTAAAATACCTCAACCTAGATGAGGCTGCCCACTTCAACAGTATCTTCTTCTCCATCCTAAACACCCATGCTCCTGTAAGAAATGCCAAAGTCAGATCCGGGCGTGCCCCATGGTTACAAAAGACCACCAGAACCCTAATGAAAACCAGAGATAAGGCCTGGGAGCACCGGCGACTAACAAAAAAATAACTCATCTAGGCAATCATTTCTTGAACTGCACAATAAAGCCAAAACGCATATAAAATTAGACAAATCCTTCTACTATAAATCCACCCTAAATTCTACCAACCACAACCCTAAGCAATTCTGGTCCACTATTAACACTATCCTCGACCCAGGGAAGGTTGATAACCCCCAGCCATCCATTCCCCCTCCTCCAGCAATATTGCTGAATCCTTCAACAAACATTTCACTGAAACTATAACATCTTTAAACACTTCCCTACAACAGCCCCCTCAACTCCTAACCCTAAACCCCCCACTCCTCTTTTCTTATTCACCTCAGTACCTACCTCCTACATAAAAAGACTGTCAAAACTTAAACCCACCAAACTCGCAGCTGACAACCTCCCCTCTGAATACTTGAAAACTGCAGCTGATACACTAGTCTACCCAATTTCAATTCTAATCAACCGTTCCATAACAGAAGGCTATGTTCCCTCGATATGGAAAATATCCCACATCATTCCCCTCCACAAAGGCACCCCCTCCAATTACTGCCCCATGCTATCCTCTCCCCTCTGTCCAAGATGCTTGAAAAATGTATCAACACCCAGGTCTCCAACTACCTCCTAGCTAATAATCTCCTCTCAAAAACCAAACATGGTTTCAGGCCATATCACAGCACTACCTCCACTCTGCTCTCCTTAACACTATACTTCATCACAAAAACAATGGCCTCTTCTCTACTGCTGTTATTTCTAGATCTTTCAAAGGCCTTTGACATGGTATCTCATGAGCTACTACTCTCTACTCTTCCCAACCTCTCCTTCTCACAATCAACCTGCAACTGGTTCCACAGCTATCTACACAGACGCCAGCAATCAGTAATCTGGAATGATAACCTATCACCTCGCCTCCCAGTTACTCTTGGAGTTCCCCAAGGGTCCATCATTGGCCCTCTGCTATTCTCACTTTTCACTAACAACCTACATACTGCCACCACACAAGCATCTATGATAGAGCACACAGATGACTCTACTCTCATCTGCTTTGCCCCCACTCTACCAGAACAACAAATCATCACACAGGAATCATTCTCTTCTGTAGAAAGTTGGCTATTCAATGCTCAGCTCCTACTCAACCCAAGTAAGACAAAACTTCTCCTGTTCCAACCTTCCAAAGCCACCCAAAACACCCCCCACGTCAACATTCTCGCCAAAGACAACACCATCATCTCTCCATCAGAACACACAATTACACGGTGTAGAAATCGACAACAAACAGATTTGACACCCACATATCTCTCACAATAAAAAAAGTTCACAAGAAACTTGGTGCATTACATCGAAGCCACCAATTCCTAACCAAGGCGGCTAGAATCTCCATAGCTAACTCTCAGCTAATCTCCACCCTACACTATGCATCCCCCATACCTACCAACCTTAGACAGACAGACCTACACAAGCTGGATGCGTGTTGCAACAAAATTGCTAAATTTGCCACTGGAACCTCCTACCGCAGCCATCATTGTATCTCCCTTAAAGAACTAAACTGGCTAGAACTCCCACAACTCCTTCACTTTAATCAATTCACCCTCGCTCATAACCTTATTAACCACCCCCTTAACATCCCTTCCCTTCAAACCCTTCTCCAACCCTATCACTCCACTAGGCCCCCAAGATCAAGCAACAAAAATCAACTCACTTGTTATCAAACCCAAAAACTAAGCAGGAAAAGCCATATTTTCATGTACCATATCTAAACTCTGGAACAATCTTCCACCCTCTATAACTACTCTACCTTCCAGCAGCCTTTTCAAGACTGCATTCAAATTCCACTTAAATTTGCACTTGCTTTGTCCTTGTTTTAATCCAGACT
>NC_056743.1:1098966483-1098971483 GCF_019279795.1 Protopterus annectens
AAAAAAGAATGAAAAAAAGTTGTGCTTTGCCAGCTTTCAAATCCGCAAAGCGCTTAGCGAGCAACGTCATAAAGGTGGTACACTCACCTTATCACACCTGTAAGCTGTCCAGATCAGATTTTCACAAAATGTCCAGACTTTTGCCTCATTTGTTTGGTCTGTTTCGCATGAAGTCCATGGTTTTCAGAAAAATCATGGAGGACTGAAATGACTTAATAGTGACATATATTTGAGTTTCAGAGTTTGCATAATTCAGAGAAAATACAAGCAAACACAAATCCTGTTATTCTAGCTACTTTCTAAGTTTGGAAGAGGAAGGGACATCTTCTAAGTACAGACAAGGCAGAGGCACTCTAGTGCTTGACTGATTATGCCCCAATATCTGGAAAAAGGCAAATCACAATGCTCCATGCTCCACAAACATCTATTTGTTTAGAAATATATTTAAGTGCATGCAAAATCAATACTACTTGTATTATAGCAAAACAGTTTTGATATACTTTAAACAAAAGGAAGTCTATAAGCTAGCAAGCTTAATAAAAGGACGTGTGTGCCTAAACATTTAAATTCCATATTAAGCAGGCGTTAATTAAATGCAGACACAAAGAGTCCATCAACATTTACTTGAACCTGGTCCTATAAACAAATGCTATTTGTGCCAGCAAGACTTGGGCAAGTCTGAATAATGCGATTTATAGCCTATGGTGGAGACATAACACCACTGATTACTGATGGAATGAACAGCTGAAGAAAACAGTAGGTACTGACTAACGGTCATTGGGAACACTCTGCAGTCTCATGTCTTAAGGATCAGGTCCGTAACACAAAATATAAAGGTGAGCACTGAACAACAACCAATTCAGTTGTCTAAATACACTAAAGAGTAAACTGCTCTAGCAAAATTTTGCTTCCTGAAACAAACTGTAGACTAGATGACCAGTAGTCAAAGAAGTTACAAGAGCTATAAAAATTATTTTTGTTTTGCATCTGTTGAGCAGGCAGATAGGCAGAGCAAGAGCCAGAAACAGTAGCAGCACATATGACAAGCACAGACATTCACAATGACACTGTAACAGACTGAAAATATGAGAAATATAAACATACAATAGTAAAGCAAAAATCTTCCACTATAAATATTTAAACTGAAAAGCTAACAATATGATTGAAGCCCAAAAGCCAGTAACCATTTGAAATGTCGGGACCCCGCTCAAGCAAGTTCCGACACGCAGAGACTGAATGGCTGAAAAACAGGACTTGTATACACCAAGTCTGAGATGCCATTTCTTGGAATATTCCCTTTTCTCCAAGGTATGACTATCTCAAAGTTGGTATACACAAGTTCAGGGGTGTGGGGGGGCCGGGTGGGTGCCTGCCCTCCTGCAAAAAGAAGTTTTAAGAAAAGCAATTTGAGATTCTCCAGGTTTTTAGCACTTGGCACTTTGTGTTGACATTTCAATAGGGAGCCTACTACGCAATATAATAACAAGGCAACAACCTTTTACACTTACTGCTATTTTTAAATCTACAAGATATTACTGGCAATGTCCACTAACATTCCAGCTTATATTTCACAGGTGTACTCATTTACATGTACCTGAATGCCCACAACAAAGGATGCATATTGTTGGAGGCATACACAGATTACCAATGTTGACTAATGTTTAGCATTCTTAATATGGACTGTGGATTTTACAAGCATGTTTAGCCCTTGTTAACCTTAGAGGTGCACTGAAATTTTTCTGCAAGGTGCAGCTTTAATTTTTCTCCGAATGTGAACTAGGAGTTTTTTGTTTTTAGATGATAAAGGGGGTTTATGTCATAAAGTCGAACGCTGCGAATGTCTAATATCAAAACATCGAACTGAATACACCGAAGTGTAAGAAGTTCGAAAACGAAAACTGCGAAGATCGGAACTACAAATGGTCATAGTTGGCCCTTCTGTACCCTGATTGTCTCCACTGTGGTGCAATCTCGGAGTTGGTATATTTAAGTAGGGGGGTGTGGGGGGGCACAGCCCCCCACATTAGTAACAGTGTGAAGTGTATGTGTGTTGTTACGTTGTTGTACAGGTGTGAAGCTGGCCGACCATTGCTATTCAGAGTTCTGTTTTTCGATGTCAGTTTTCAGAGTAATTAAGTTTCGTGGTTTGGAGTTCGATGTTGTGGTATTCAGTGTTTTCACAGTACGAGTATATGATATAGACCCGATAAAAAAATTCAACATAGCAGGTACAATTTTGGAAAATGTTCTTTTCTAATATTTAGGCCTGTGTAGAATCAGAGCTTAGTCACTGACTGTATGGAGGAAATAACAGCTAGAACAAAACTTTGCCAGTGGCCCAAGTAAATGGCATTGGTTAGAGCAGATTAATTTAAATGTAATGGAGTTTAACAAGATGGCTGTTGCTGCTACAGAAATCAGTTAGTCTTTAAGAGTAATACAGTGGTTGTTCTTCAACAAGTGATAAAGTTATAAAAATTGCATATCCTATCCAATACTATCCGAAGAAACAATGTTCTAGGACAAATATAGTTCTACTACAGGTAAGCAATAATTTAGCTTGTAGAAAAGAATACCAATACTAATTGATCTTTTAGTCTGTATGGTTAACATGCTTTAAATGCTGCAGGACTTTCCTTACAACCTGCTCAGTTATGGGGTATGAGTGTTGAATTCTGACCTAGACTTATTACGTATCAAGATAGTCTTAACTGTGCAGTTGCAGGTTTTGCAGTCTTGCTGCCGCTGTCGATCTTTTCCAGTATATTTTTAAAACTGCATTGATACTGGACTGCAGAAGTATGATATAAACATAAAGTGTAGTATTCATCTTAGGAGATTTGGCAGATTGTTATAGAAGGAAAAACAGTAGTGGTCCCAACCACACCTTGGGGTACTCCTGCTTCAATTGTGGCTATGTCATAATACATGTTGGAACCAATTTCTTCTGTTTGTCAGACAAAGAAAACCACTTGGGTACCCTGCACCTTGGGAACAGTCAGATAAGCATATAAGCAATCTCTGGTAAAGTTAGGAATCCTGACAAAACAACCAACTGGTGCTCAACCTGAAAAGTTTTTTTTTTTTTTTCTTAATGTGAGAGCAAAGTTGTAGAATGGGAGCTCAAGCAGGTGAGCAATAAAGGGAATTATCAGGCCAAGTTCGATTCTCAGCTAGAGCGTCTTCTGTGTGGAGACAGGCGTAAATGAGCGTGCCTTCGTCGAAGGTTGTGCGTCAGGGCTGGTAACTCGGCACGTAAAAATCCACTACCAAACATTAGCGGACCGGAGTTACGCTGTGGTGACCCCTAACCGGGATAAGCCGAAAGACACAGCAACAACATCAGGCCAATAGTGTTCAGAATGCCAATGCAGAGATGAAAACAGTATCAGCAGGCAAAATAAAAATGTTAAAAAATACAATAGTAAAACAGACTCATAAGTAGTGAAACTGAAAAGGAGTACTGTGGACTACTACAAATACCTGCAGAATGTAAAATGATAAGCAATGAATCCAAGTACCTTAATAACATAAAACAACCAAGACAGAGGAAACGGTTAAATGGGGATGAAATAAGAATCATTGCTTTCACTAAAAATGTCAGGCACTAAGAAGTGAGGAATACACAGAATGGTGCAACTGGTGATACAACTATTAAAAAATTATTTGAGGAAGCTACTAAAAACTTGGTACCAGAAGACAGCGAGTTAAGGAAAGTAATAATTTTAATGTTACCCAAGAAATCTAGAAAGGTATTTGCCTAAAAAAATACAGATCAGTTTCACGAGGAGAAAGCAATCTGCAAACCTTAGCAAAGGTGGTCCAAGACAGAATTAAATGATTGGCAAAAACATCAGGGCAGTGTAAGCAGATTTTGATGCTTGTAGAAATAATACAGATCAGCACTATGTACCCCCCCAAGCTAGCACAACAGACCTAGAACAGTGGAGTGTGCGTGTACATTCCTGTTAGACACACAGAAAATGTAGGATTATCTTAACCTGGGCTTTTTCATAGATGGTTCTGGACCCACATGGTTATTTCTGAAATGGTACAAGCAGTATATTCATCACTCCAAGCAAGGAATGCCACAGCTGCTGCTCCTTCTGCCTCATTTTTTACAGAAGAGAGAGAAAGACAGGAGTATCCAATCCACTTTGACAACTTCAAAATGGCATAAGAATGACTTCTGGTTTTAGAGTAATTCATGGTAGCACACAGGAATAAAGTAAAATCAGAAAGTTAAACTAAACCATAAGATCTTAACTACTCAAGTGAAATAAATCCTAAAAGCCCTTCAAGAAAACAGCATATATCTCCTTCTGCAAAACTAGTTGTCAATGGAAGACATGGACACTATTCGAGAGCAGTATATCTCCCACCAGACTCATTCACCATGCTGTTGCTAATGGACATGGCTGAACAGATTCAGTTACTTACAGAGAAACTCGGGCTGGTAGATCTAAATAGACTACTTTGCCAGACTAGAACATACATGAATGAACTGTAAAGATCAATAACAATTCTCCAACTTGAGTCACAACCATACAAGAGACCAAGAAAATCAAGTGGGGAAATGCCAAATGTTTCATTAAACGTACAATATCCTGTCTGTTACCTGAAATCAGCCACCATTCACCAATCAATTCCCAAGTGATGCTGACATCCTACAGAAAGGCCTCACTGAGACCAACAACTGGTGTCACACCATGGCCAAAAAATGCCAAATGTTCAATGCCAAAAAAATGTGTTGTCAACCCCTTTGTGAAAAACCCGGTTCCCATGAATTACTACATCGATGGTGGTCCACTGAACACAGAAGGCGTTTTAAGAATGCTGGGAACACAGGTTGACAGCATCCTCTCTTTTGACCACCACATTGCCACTGTGGTCAGAAAGTCCTATGTGGCACATCTCATTACTAAGGGGTTTGCATCCAGGAAGAGAGAGGTCATGGTATCCCTCTACTCTTCCCTCATTAGGCCAATCATAGGGTGCAA
>NC_056743.1:1098976483-1099141483 GCF_019279795.1 Protopterus annectens
CTGCACAGATATCGATGTTCTCCATGCTAAGGAGAGTTTTGAGTGCGCGCATCTTGAGGTTTAGACTTCTGGCATTGAGTAGCATTACTCAGTTTCTTATCCCTTGTGATACCTATGGAGGTGGGTTTGTCTTTTGAGCCTTGCCTAAAAAAGTCACTATGGGGGTAGCAAGAGCCTTTGCCAATATCCAAAAGCCCAGGGGTGACAGGTGCAAGCCATCCCTAGCGAAGCATTGTGGCTTGTCGAGCATGTCATCCCAGGCTGACAGGCATTGGATCCCCTTTGAATGACACCAATACTTAAGCCAATTGTTGAAATTGATCATCTTGTCTTCATATTGTGGCATCATTCTTGGTGAGGGTAAAATGCTACTCACGGTCAGGGTCATACCGGCCTGGGCTACATGCTCAGAGAGCTCCTCTATGTCTCTTTTCATGTAGTCCAGGGAGGTACGTCTCAGGTCATTCACACCAGCATGGACAATGACTGAGTCATATTTGTACTTGCCTTGGAGTGACCTGAGTGCTTGTGTTATGTGGCGGATCCTAGCGCCCGACAGGCAGCTCACCGTGACCTTCTCTTTGTTCAGTCTGGTGAGCGGGACGTCAGTGTGCCTGACGATAGAGTCACCTATTACAAGTGTATCAGGTGTGTTGTTTAGCCTTAAGGGCTGTGACTGTTCGGCACACTGGCTTTGTGAGCTATGTGTTGCACGAGTTTTGTTTTGCGGTAGCGGTTGCTTGGGTGTCTGCTTTGGAGGTCTCTGCTGCTTAGGCAGATTTTTATTTAGAGCCTCGAGTATGTTTTTGTGTGTTTATGTGTTTGGTTTGCTGTCGTGGTAGGTCTATGTGAGATTGGAATTGTAGTGAGTGTGGTTTCCTTCTCCTCCTGACTGGTGTTGCCAGTACTGAGTTGAGAGAGCTTAGCCTCCAGTATGGTTATATGGTTGCATCTCTCACATGTGTTGGAATTTGTTGGGAGGAGGAGAGGGTTGTCTGTGTACATGAGGCAGTTGTAACATTGCCTCAAGATTCCGAGATTCACCAGCTGGACCGGAGAGGAGATTGACAACTGACCTTTGGACATGCTAGAATAGTATTGGGAATTCCTTTATAATTGAAAAAAAAGGGCCAATGGGGAACGAGGTACTCAAGGGGAGTTTGTGAGGGTGTAGTGCTTTTAATATTTTAGTGCTGACTTATACAATTGCTTTAGTGAGCAAGTGCCAGGTAATTTAAATGCAATGTGTTTCAGGTAACTTAAATGCAAAAACGACAAACAGTAACTTTCTTTGAAGTGAAACAAGGAAATAAGTACAGTAAGCAATGCAGATATCACTAGGGATCCACAGAAGCACTGAAAAGCCGCATTTTAGGTGGAATTAGTGTTTCAGGGAAATAACAAGCAAACAAACAAGCAGCATACAAATAAAGCTAGATTCAGCAGGCCTGGATCTAGTCTATGCTACAGCAAACAAGGTGTACCAATTTCAGTAAGAAACAGTTCAAATATGCAGGCACTATAAGCCTTTAACCAGAAAATCCCAGCTCAGAAGGGCAGAGTCCAGCCTCTCCTCCCACAAGAGTGCAGACCACGAACCTTCTTAATGTAAAATAACTGGCCTGAAGCCCAAGTGCTTAAACCAAAACTAATACACTTTTAGAATAACAGACACTGAGCCCTCAATCAGCAGTTCCCAACTTAGAAGGATGTAAGTTACCTGTTCTGCCACTACAGTGCAGACCACAAACCTTCTTAATGTAAAACAACTGGCATGAAGCCCAAGTGCTTAAACCAGAATTAATACACTTTTAGAATAACAGACACTGAGCCCTCAATCAGCAGTTCCCAACTTAGAAGGATGTAAGTTACCTGTCCTGCCACCACAGTGCAGGCCACAAACCTTCCTAATGTAAAACAACTGGTCTGAAGCCCAAGTGCTTAATCCAAAAGACTTAGAATGATAGCTTCACTTTAATCAAGTTACTACCAAGCAGTAATAAATACAATTTAACACTTTAAAGAATGCCTGGATTAGTGCTCAGGTTATACAAACAAAGCTAGATTCAGCAGGCCTGGATCTAGTCTATGCTACAGCAAACAAGGTGTACCAATTTCAGTAAGAAGCAGTTTAGATATGCAGGCACTATGAGCCTTTAACCAGAAATTCCCAGCTAGAAGGGCAGAGTCCAGCCTCTCCTCCCACAAGAGTGCAGACCACAAACCCTTTTAATGTAAAACAACTGGTCTGAAGCCCAAGTGCTTAAACTAAAATGCTTAGAATGAGTTACACCAAGCAGTAATAAATACAACTGAGTCCTTTTAAGATGCCGCAAAAGCAAAATAAAGTAGGAAGAAACACAAATACAGTAAAAGCAGATTTTTTTTTTTTGAGTGAGCAAAAGAGATGGGCCCAGGAGTTACAAGACAGAAACAAGTGCAAATGCAGGCCTTCAAATTAGAAAGTTGAGAGAGATGGAAGACTGCCCAAACAACCAATAACTACAAATTCTGGGCCAGAACCACTCCTTATGTGGTAGACAGGTTACCTAGTGCTTACCACTCCCACTGATAGGCTAGAAGGCTTCCCTCCAACACAGAAAGTCTTGGGGGCTCAGAAGCTTACAAATAGTCCGGGATACAGCAAATCTGTATCTGGAACACTAATTACAGGAAAGGTAGGAAACAGGCTTACAATTTTTTTTTTTCAGAAAAGTAGCAAAAACAGTAGTAAAAATAATTCACATGCAGTGCAAGCTGGCACACACGAGTATGTAGCAATATTAGTCCACACACAGTTTGAAAAAATGTAATTAAATTAAAAAGGACTAAAAGCAAGTGCAGAAAGGGTTTATTAGGTAGAATGCGGTAAAGAGATGGGACTTGGGGAGTGTCCTAGATCAAATCTACAGTGGGGCGGGCACTGCAAAAGCCACCAAATTTAAACTACTACCAAAACAGGGAGGGGGGTGGGGAAAAGTTTCAACAGAGATGTGAGGAATCAGAGTGCAAATTATAAAACCCAAAAATATATACTGATCTCTGTATATTTGCAGAACACTAAGACAACAGATATCTAAACAACAATTTAGCTCTATAAAATACAGAATAATGCAGAAAAATATACGCAGCTCTATATATCTGCAGAAAGTCTTGTAAGGCTGTTCCACTTTAAATGCAGACTGCTGCTATTAACAGTTCAAATTAAGGGAACCTTGAGTTAACAACACACAAGCAATAGAAACCACAATGAGGGGGTGGGGAAGAAAGTTTCAACAGAGATGTGAGGAATCAGAGTGCAAATTATAAAACCCAAAAAATATATACTGATCTCTGTATATTTGCAGAACACTAAGACAACAGATATCTAAACAACAATTTAGCTCTATAATACAGAATAATGCAGAACAATATACGCAGCTCTATATATCTGCAGAAAGTCTTGTAAGGCTGTTCCACTTTAAATGCAGACTGCTGCTATTAACAGTTATATACACACACATATATATATATATATATATATATATATATATATATATATATACATATACACACATACATACATATACATACACATATATATATACACACACACACATATATATATATATATATATATATATATATATATATATATATATATATATACACACACACACACACACACACACACACACACACACACACATGTATATATGTGTTTTTAACAGGATCTTATGAACTTGGATACAATATATTCCATGGCTCTTTATCCTGATCGACCTATAGTTCCCGGATCTGAGATGCCTCCCCTGTTTATGAATACTATGATGACAGATATTCTGCTTACTTAAGGACTATATCCTGTGGCTGTACTTATGATGAAAAGGATTAGGAGGGGTTCACATACGTCAGATGTAGCACTGACAATTAAACAACCTGTTGTATTGGAGTTACATAAGGTGGTATTTTAGCTTTACAGACACCAGTTAGGACAATTCCAAAATACTTTGGGGAGACAGAGGGTCTCTGGAATTTTTGGATCATCAAAGACTGTTTTTTGTACGAAGTGAAGGCTAAATTTATCTGCAAGCACAATAAGTATATTTTTATGGTCAGTGAAGATGAAACCATTTGGAATTAATCCACAATGCTGTCAAGTGTTGTTAGTAGCCTGATGCAGTTAAAGAACACTAAATAAAATTACCATCCACAGCAAATAATCACAGAGTAATCCTTTCACTTCCTTTATTAACTTTCAGACTTTTTGCTAATCTTTTTTGACAGAAGAAGCAAAATAGGTAGATTTTGATTTATTACAACCCTTACTTTTTTTCTATTACTACAGAGATTATGAATGCTGACAATCCACTAAAATAGGTTATTTTGATATTCTTCAATATATCTGGTTTTGACTGTGACCACTAAACCTACACTATTTGTTAGATAACATTCTTTGGCAAAAGTTACAACTGAGGATTGGGGGGATTGCAAACCTTGCAGCTGAATTTGGAAAATTCATGGTTTAGTTTTAATAGGTTTGGCTTTTTAAAGTCCTACACAGGTGTTCATGATAGTAGGTTTAGATGCTCTAGAGAAGTTAATTATGGATTTGATCAGGGTGCTACAGGAACACAGTGCAAGTAGATGTGACATTATCAAGGATGAAAACTATACCATTTTGATCCCTAGTATGCTGGTTAAATATTTGTACAAGGAAATTAGCATTTCCATTACTAGGAAGGTGTACCTAACCTTTCTGATATAGGTGCTTCAGTGAATCAATGGACAGCTGATCACTCATTTAAAATATATTTTTATTTTAGAGGTAGTTCTGTAAGCGCAATTAAACATCTTTCATAGCCCTCCAGGGACACTGGAAATTACCTACAGCAGGCTTGGAATTGATAATTTGTCTTGTTTAGGGTAGTTTGAACTAAATACTTTGTTTATGGCTTATATAACTGGGCCTCTGACAAATATTGAGACTTCCGCAGACTCTGAAAGCAATATAGGTGCTGAAATCTGGTAAACGGAGTGCTATCTTTATGATAACATAAAAGCCTCTGTTTAAACACAAATATGATATGTTCCAGTTGCAGAAAGGCTTAAAGATCCAGCAATTTATTGTTAAGTGCATCCCTCATGTAGTCCAGACTGAAATTTACTTCAAATGTTTTGGTTATGCTAAATGTCCAAAAGTTAGACTTTGCCTTAAAAGAAAAAAAAAAGCAGTAGTGGACTTGCATGCAAAAGTCAAAGAATGAAAAAGTGCACACAGTCCTTTGCAAGATTGTCATTTGTTTCATCCAAAGCTAACATACTGGATCCCCTTAGAAAGATACCAGCTGCCAAAACCAATTATCTTTTCTTTGCATTTGAAGATTGTTCTGGGTGGGGCAGGATTCTGCTCAGGCCTAAAGTGAGTTACTTGCATTTGACACACACACAGTGAGTTACATGTCCCTTTGCACCTTCTCCTGGGTTGAGTGCTTCTTGGCCTTCACACTTACGTAAGCCACCACCAGGTGTTACATTTGTCCTACATGAGGAACTGTAGGAACCTTGTGACATCACAGATCCCGGCAACAGAAGACAGCTATCAAGCCTGTCTTTTTTAACAATCTTATCAGAAATGAATTTCAATATAACTTTTTGACACTGGAAAGCTACCTACAAACAAACTTTTTTGAGGCAAACAACTGCTTTTGAAGGAGTACAGTATGACAGACAAAAGTTAAGTGGAGCCTGAATTATGCTGCTGACAATTTTCCAAAAAGAAGCTAAGCTACTGTGTGATAAAAGATAAAAGTATTGTTACTTGGCGAATCGATTTTGAAGGCCTACCATTCTCAAGCAATCTGTGCAGCTGTGAAGCTAGAGAAAGGATGCAGCCTGGATTTCTCAAATACTATTTTTTTTCTAGGACTACTTCACAGAAAGTAAAGTACTTGTACTGATGCCTAGATGGGGATCACAGCCTAAATGACTGAATAGCATGCCTGGTACATTTAAGTTACAGCTTCTGTGCACTGCAGAGAAGCAACTGATATGCATCAGATGAACAAGTGAGGATATAAAAGATGATTTAGACATCAAGTTTAAATAGTGGAGTTATGCCAAGTGCAGAGCATGCAGTTATTAACAGAACAGAAAAAATAATAAACATATCACTTTTACAGTGCAGAGACTACTACATAGGTACATACTGCAGTGGTAAGCATTAGACACATTTGATCACGGTTAATTGTTTTTAAGTATATGTTCTGTTCTAGCCACGGACAGATGCAGTAATTTACGTGATCAGTTCTAGAAACTAAGTTACAAAACTTAAGCTTTTGCTACTCATTTTCCAGTGTATGGCCATAATATACTTACATTACTATTCTCAAATTAATAGTAAATTTCACCTTGAAATAGTACGCTAGAGCAGTGACTTCAGAGAGACAACTCTGTCCTCTTGCTTAAAAAATAAAAACATGATCTACTTTGAAGTTTATATTCAGTCTTACGCAGAGACTGAAAGAAGTTACCTGTCAGTTCTAGCTGTCATCCAAAATGTATACAGAAGGCTTAAAATACACAAGATGTCATAATACAAACCATGGGTCTTACCAAGAAATGTACACATGCAAATACTTCCTAGGCAGACACATTACCCAAAACAACCAACAATCACACATTTGTAGAGGAGATGGACAGATGATTCACCAAAACTAGCGGTTTCTGTTCACTGAATTTATACTGGCTACACCATGTGACTGCTGAAGAAAGGCCATCAGATTACTACTACACAGGCTACATTAAATTGACAATTGTAATAGCTCCACTGTCTTCCAAAGAGCAGATGCTGGACTTTTCTGTATACCCTTTTCTTTCTCTAAAATACTATTTTAAATCTTGGAACAGTTACAAGCACTCAATCTCAGCTATAGTTCTGTATAGTACACAGAACATCAGGTTACTAAACTATCAAATCTTTCTGTTTCAGGCAGAGGACTGAGCATGGGGACTGACATGCAGAAAGAAGAAATGTCACACACTGCTTGAAAGGATGAAGTCCTTCTAACAAAATGTAGGCGGCGTATCCTTATAGTACTACGACAAGATATAGCTCATAAACTGGGGTGTCAGGGTTTGAATGACAATGATTAAATGGACTTCTTACACATCCTTTGAAAGTGCTAAGATTTTAATTGTACCTCTCTTCCTCTCCTTTACGATATGCTGTCACTGAGAATATACTAGGTACATATTGTGCTCCAATAGTCAAACCTCTACCTTCTTCACATTTCACAGGCATCACTTTTGCTAAAATCTGAGACCCACTGTTTTATTCCCTACACTTTAAATGGGCAACAAATGATGGTCATAAAGTAACCCCTACAAACTGAGCCACACCTCTCAACTGTACAGATTTTCGCAGAATGTCCAGATTTTTCCATCATATTTTTGGTCTGTTCTTCAAAAAGTGTTTTTTTTTTGACAAATCACTGGGATGATCTACGGATTAGTCACTACATAATGACATACATTTGAGTTTCAAACTTCATATCCTTCATAAAATGCACACCAACACAAATCCTGTTATTCTAACAACTTTCTAAGTTTATAAGAGCATTATTTAAATGTGTCCCTACTTTTGGGCCTCTGTACCCCCATTATGTCAAGCTTTGGCCAGATTTCTTGCACTAAGGTACGACTGCAGCCACCTGCAGTTTTTAGGTTTTGTTCAAATAAGTGCCAAAAAACAAAATTCGATAGTAGAACTGTACCAAAAGAACACTGGAAAAATATTAGCCCCTATTTGCTTGCCACTGCAGTCTGTAGAGTACCCACAAACTATTCTCTACATTGCATTCAGTAAATATAATATTTTCTTGTAGGTGTTGTCACTCTCTCTCTCAAAACCAAAGTGTTTTCCTCTGAGATTCCAGCAACTTTTGTAAGAGACTGTGGGACAATATTTTACGTCAATCCCCCAAGAGCTAACACAGTGGTATTAAACTATAACATTTTTTTCCCACCCATCAAGCATCAGTAAGTAATTTTACATTTTATAAATGGTTGCATACAGAGTGGTCTGTGGTGCTGCGGTAGCGTTGTCACCTCATAGCAAGACGTTGTCCCGTTAGATTCTCAGCTAGAGCGTCTTCTGTGTGGAGGCATACGTGAATGGGGTGTGCCTTCGTTGAAGGTTGTGCATCAGGGCTGGTAACCCGGTACGTACCAATCATTAGCGGACTGGAGTTCCGCTGTGGCGACCCCTAACCGGGAAAAGCCGAAAGACACAAAGAGTGGTCTGGAGACCATTTTTAGCCACAACTCCGACAATAAGGCAACACATTCCCATTTATGGAATTACAGCATTGCTTTAAAACAACATTGCCAAACTGTATACAAATTATAAATGCAACTCTGAAGTACATTACATGTAAAGCATATGAACACATGCTACATGTAGTCTGCATGATTTACAGCATAAATAATACCAATGACATCTACATAGCAACTATTTCTTGTAGGAGAAAAAGGCAATAATGTAAATGGTTAAAAATGTATAGCAATACCTGCAGCACTTTTGGAAAGAATAATTACAAGTTTAACAGACAACACTTATAGTACACAATATGGTAAACTGCAACTAACACAAATAGTAAAACAGTTCTCTATATAGTATGAACTGTTGCTTTTATTTGTAATTTTGAGATAAACAGTAAAAAAATATAATAAACATCACTATTATGCAAAATTAGCTTAACAGTCAAATCATTGTTTAATATAGTAATTGTTCCAGAGTACAAAGTGTGACAAATATGAGAAATAAAGTACAGGTGAGTAAGTAAACTTGCAATCAACTGTATAGTGGCAGAAAACTGCAGGAATGCCAAATAAACTGTAGACCTTATATGATTTAAAACTAATTTAACTCAAAACTGCCGGCACATGCTTTCAAATACAATACACATCCTTCTTCAGGCATCAAGAATAAAATATAGCAAATCAAGTTAAACAGAAACTTAATTATATAATCATTTAACTTCATTTGATTCTAAGTGTTTTGAACTCGGATGACTCAAAAGGACAATAACAGCAAGCTTTTCAAGCAAAGTTAAGATCTCATGGAGGAGCCATCCATTTCCTAGGTGCACAGATACGTAAAATCCCTTTCAAAAGCTGTTTGACTTAAGGATGGTTAGAAAGGGAGGAAATCCAACAGACAAGCAGAAATGGCCAACAAATGAATCTTGTTAGAGGGTGAAAAATGCCCGAAGACAGTAACTCAAGCAAATAACAAAGAATCAAAAGCAGGCAGGCCTTAGGAAAGTCATGTTTCTTGGAATGGCACCTAGAAAATCGTTTTCACTTACACATACATGAATTCTTAGTAGCCGCCCCCCCCCCCCCCCAAATACCCGCATGTCCTTGCAAATAAAGCTGCCTAAAAGGTATCAAAATTCTATTATCCAGGCAGTCAACTGAACAGCTTTCAGGATGAGGGGTATCAAATAATTACTGTCTTGTGTGAGGAAATCCAGTCTCTGGGAAAGTGTGTGGCAATTGTGCCTTGGCCAAGTGGGTGACCACCACAAACCCTCAAGAGCCTCTTTGGATCTTTGGAATAACCCTGCAAATTAATGGAAGGAGTATAAAAGCATAGTGGAATGTTTCCTTCCTGAAGAAAAATTGCAAGTCTCTCAGGCCTGTCTGCAAGGAACTTTGAAGTAGAATTTCACCAGTTGTCTATTCAGAGAAGAAGCAAACAGATCTACTTGACATGTCCCCCACAGTTGGATCAACTCTTGAAACGGATCAAGTTTCCATTTGCAAGAGTCTGTCCTAGTCCTGTTTAACTTGTCTGCCACCATGTTTTACTGTGATGGAATGCATGAAGCCTGAAGCCCAAAACTGAACAGAATTGCTACCTCCTAGACTATCATACCAAGTCTGTAAAGGAGGCAAGATCGGATTCACCTAGTCTGTTTATGCAGCACATCACAGAGGTGTTGTCTGTGTGTAAAAAAGCATGTAATACTGTCTGCACCACTTTGGCATTTATGGGTTTTTGCCCATCTCACTTGTTCCAAATACCTTCTACTTTCAACCATTTTGAATCTGCTACCTTTGCAAAGTCTGAAGCATCTGTTGCGAAAGACTGAAGAGGTGAATGGAAGACCTGGGTTAAGAAAACTGGTTTACTTACCACAAAACCTCCCTCTTTACAAACCACAAAATGAGCATCTGAAAAGACAAAGGGTGAAGACACTGAGTCCAGACTAAACTGAGGTGCCACTGAAATTGTGCTCATGTGAAACCTGGGCAGATTTATTATAAGAATCATAGAAACCATCTGTCCCATAATCCTGAGACATTCCCTGTCAGACACTTAGTTTTGACTGGAAAAACTCAAGAAGAACTTTTGGAACATCTCTACTTTCTCTGGAGGACTAAAAGCTCTTCACAGGGCAGAATCTAACATACCATGAAAATAAATTCCGAAATATAAGGTAACAGAAGTTTACTTGAAGACTATGAACTTACAAAATAGTCTCATATTTGATACCCTAGCAAGAAAAAATGTAAGCACACCCTCCCAAAAAAAAACCACCCTGAGAACACCGTTGCCTATGCGAAAGTGTTCACAGAAACCCTGAATAATCATGTTAAGTACTGCATAGAGACAGCCATACTTGTCTGGAAAATGCATCCAATGCAAAAAAACAGCTACCCTCTCATAAAATCTCTGCTTCAAAAGGTTGCACGACAAGGAAGAAAATCATGGCAAATATTAGGAACTGTAATAACAAGCAAGGTAAAAACCCTCTCATAAATCTAAACAAGCAACTCTGGGGGGCTAATCAAGGCCACCAAAGCCAATTTTGAAGTAAAAATAACTTCACAGGCCAAAGGCAATAAGACATTCTTCAGCTATGCCTGCAACCTCAAAGACAATAAACAATGTACTGAATTAACTGCAAATGGTGCCAAGTGTACAGAGCCAGAAAATATAGCAAGTCTGCTGGCCAGCAAATTAAGCTGCAATTTTACCCAGTCTACTAGAAGACACCCTTCAGGAAATACCTTCAACCCTAACTATCACTGGGGAACAGGTCTTCAATGCACAATCCAGGGCCAAGAAGACAATCAATGGGCCAAAATAATATCCCAGGTTGCCTCCATAATAGCATGAAACACTACAATCACTGTTTAACCACAGTCTTCTTGCCAAGGGAATGGAGAACTGCAATTGTCATCCCTTGCACTAGGATGGGCCATCTACAGACCCACAAGTCTAACTAGTTTCATACACAAAGCAATAGAAAGAATTTATAATGGAAATGATAAATAATAACACAGGAAAACTTCTTACGCTGGACCCAGTCTTGTATGATTTTAGCAAGGGCAAGCTTGGTGGATTTCTTCGAGAAGATCACCAAAGCAATGTACAATAGCAACCTAGTGCATACTGCCTTACTTGATCTGACAAAAGCACTTGACACAATATCCCACTTGTAGACAATTGTAGACAAACTCTCAAAATTAGGAATAAACTCCGATGTCACCCATAGCCAGCTAGCTCAAAGACAGGACCCAAGAAGTTAGGATAGGGGAGTCTGCTTCCACAAGCAGGCCAATCACTAGGAGAGTCCCTCAACACTCTGTGCTGGAGCCACTCCTTTTTGACATCTACTTCTCTGAAGTCAAGGTCAACCTCAAAGGCCTCTGGCTGACCAAGTCTGCAGAGAATTACTAACTAGAAGCAGTCATACATTCCCCTAATGACACAAATGTCAAACACAGGCTAATGAATGGTGTCAGAGCCATGGTCTAAAACTCAATGCCAAGAAATGCATAATAGTATCCTTATGACAGATGGCTAAACCTGGAAACTATCACATTGATAATACACCCCTAAGGATAGACTCAAGTGGTTAGAGATTTGGGAACACATGTAGACAGCAATCTGGCCTTTGATCATTATGAGTCTATAGTAGTAAGGAAATCATTCTATACTGCACAACTTATAAGTAAGGGTGTGGCATTTGGGTTCAAGTATGTCAGTGTTCCACTATACTTGGCCCTTATCAGACCAGTCATTGATTACAACATCACTTTGTATGCAATTGACTAGGAATATGCAAGTAGCAGCCACAGAGACTCATCACGAAAAGAACACATGGTCTAAATAACATGACATAATTGGACCACCAAAATGCCATATCCATGCACTCTGGTCTCCTACTGATTGCAGAGAGGTGATCTACGCCTAAAATGCATCCTCTAATCCCGTTTTGATGGATCTGTTGCATATCCACAAAACAGCATCAGAATTACCCAATCTAGGGACCTAAACCTTGTCTACATCATAAACAGGACATGTTGGTAGGACAGGTACGCGTCTCAGAGACTAACCCTTCTCTGGAACAGGCTTCCCATCCATGTGAAGCAAAGTTATTCACTAAACCAATTCAAGCACAAGTTGAACCAGTAAAAGGGGAATTGCAAATGCACCCCTTGTCTGGCACCAATGAACCTAGAAGACAGTGGCTACCTATGAATGCTTGACCACCAATGTCCAAGACTACAAATAGCCCCTCGGGGTATCAAAACTTGTCAGACACATTTGGAAAGCATGGCTAGGTTTAAAAACCTCCCCTGGAGTTGTAAGCTTAGTGATCAGCTATGAAAATGAGAATGCCTTGAAGTCTGCAATATACAATTACTGTACACAGACACTTTGTAAATATCCTTTTAGCAATACATAATGAGAATGCCTTGAAATCTGCAATATGCAACTCCTGTACACAGACACTTTGTAAATATCCTTTTAGCAATACATAGTCCAAAGGGGAAGACAGAAAATTAACAGTGTTAGCCAGATACATTGGACTATGATTTGGTATGTACCTCTCAAGAATTTGGTATGTACCTCTCAAGACATCTGCAACAACTGGAAAGGCTGCAGAAATACCTCACTAAAAGAATCACAGGCTTAAAGCAGATGCCCTGTGCTGACCGCCTTAAAAAACTCCAGCTATACTCTGTCGCATATCATCTACTCAGAGGCGATCACTGGTTAACATACAAGGCCATGTCAAACCCAGAGCTGTTGGACATGCTACACTTAAAGAAATCCCAATCCCTCAGACCCACACGTTCCAGGGATCTAAACCTTGTCATCACAATAAACAAAACATGCTGGAGGGATAGGCTCCTGACCCAGAGACTCCCCAGACTCTGGAATAGACTGCCCATACAAGTCAAGCAGAGCACCTCCTTGGCCCTCTTCAAAAGGAACCTTGACGACTGGATGGGAGAAAGGAAATTCACCCCGAGGGAGACTAGAGGAATGGTGAGGATGCAGGGAGTAGAGCTGGCGAAGGTGGATGAGTTTAAATACTTGGGATCAACAGTTCAGAGTAATGGTAAGTATGGAAGAGAGCACAGGCAGGGTGGAGTGGGTGGAGAAGAGTGTCAGGAGTGATTTGTGACAGACGAGTACCAGTAAGAGTGAAAGGGAAGGTCTACAAGAGGGTAGTGAGACCATCTATGTTATATGGGTTGGAGACAGTGGCATTGACAAAAAGGCAGGAGTCAGAGCTGGATGTGGCAGAGTTAAAGATGTTAAGATTTGCACTGGGTGTGATGAGGGTAGACAGGATTAGGAATAAGTATATTAGAGGGTCAGCCCAGGTTGGACAGTTTGGAGACAAAGCCAGAGAGGCGAGATTGTGTTGGTTTGGACATGTGCTGAGGAGGGATGCTGGGTATATTGGGAAAAGGATGCCAAGGATGAAGCTGCCAGGTAAGAGGAAAAGAGGAAGGCCTAAGATAAGGTTTATGGATGTGGTGAGAGAGGACATGCAGGTAATTAGTGTGACAGAGCATGATGCAGAGGACAGGAAGAAATGGAAATGGATGATCCACTGTGGCAACCCCTAACGGGAACAGCCAAAAGAAAAAGAAGAAGCCAGATACATAAAATCTTTAAAAAAGTCTGAACTGCTTGCCAATGAGTATGTGATGGTAAGATTCTTTTAAATATAACTAATAGCTAGCACAGAAACCACAGGTAAAAGGGTCTGAAATTACAACATTTTAAACTTTGCAACCTTTGGAAAAATATTGAGAAAGGAGAGGTCTAGCACAAGCCTCAAAGTCCTCCTTATCTTTGGCACCAGAAAATCCTTGAATAAATTAATGTACCCCTCTGGTCTGCAGGCACTGGTTCTGTGACTCCCTAAGATCTCACTTTCACTTGAATCAGAAGAGGAGGAAAAAGGGACAACTTGTTTACTGGACAATGGGAATACCATGAAAGGGAGGGAGGAAATCCCACTGCCAAGTACATCCATGTTGAATTACTTTCAAAACCCAAATGTTTGGAAAAATGTGGTGCCAGAAGGGTATATGAAGACTCAAGGAGAGCCTGAAAAGGACAATAATCATTCTGACTTTTTGGACTGTCCTTGACTTTGAGAGGCATTTCCTTTCCTTTTGGAGCCTCCTTGCCATCACTTTTTAAAATCCTGTTTGGCAGCACCTTGATCCTTGAACTGCCTATTAAAAAAGGGAGTTAAGGTGGAAGGAGAACTTTTGTTTGCCTTGAAAAAATTGGGTTACTGCCTGAATCAATGTTTCCCCTCTCATTAAACCTCTTAGGCACCTCAGCTGCAGAAGGGCCAAATAGAACTTTTGTCCAAGGGAGAATTTAAAATTTCAACTGTAACATGCTCAGGAATACTTTCAGAATATAACCAAGCAAATGCTCTCATGCCTGACTCAAAAGCAACAGCTCTGCAGCATTACAAGTAAGAACACTTTAAAATGTGTTTAATAACGCAATGTGCAGTCATTAAAGGAAATGTTTGCCCCTGGAGAGAAAAGGGTACAAAGCAAGTGTCTTTATGTTCTCCAAAGACAGAAGCAAAACATTTAACACATGAGCCTGCTAGTTTAAAATTCTGAAAGTTAAAGTGGAAGGAGAATAAACTTTCTTCCAAAATCTGCCAAAAGCTTTCCATCCTTGTCAGAGGGAGTGGGACTGGTATTAGCAATTTGTCTAGCAGAAAGTTTTGGAAAGGGAAATCCTACAGGTCATGCTTTATGACTACAAAACAAGTACTTGCGAGTCTGAAGTACCCTGTATAACTTATCTGACTTTCTAAGGATAATATGATGACTGCAAGGTAAACAGCAAGCTGTGAGAAACATTATTTTAAGCAGACAACAAAAAAGTAACAGTGGCTCAGTGGGGAATATCCAGCTGTAATGAGTCATGATATATTTGCTAAGCAATGGCTGAGTGGGGAATATCCAAATGTAATGGGGATTTTATTTCGATCCTTTTGGGAAAAAATCTTTTTATTTTGCCTAAAGTTTAAAAGAAAGAAAGGTTTTCTGGAGGGAAATCACTACCTCGGAATCTCAGAATCAGAATCTTCAGGTTGTGAAAAAATCCTGAACATTTACTCTCCAATTCCTCATCTTCCGACTGAATATTACAGTCAGCAAGTAAGGAAACCCTTTTTTCTTTTCACAGCAGAAGACATGGAAGCAGAAGAAGCAGAATTAGAAGCAGAAGTCACATTTTTACTCTCTTTCCTCTTCCTAGGAAAGTCCCTGGAACAGACTGATGTACAGCAGGCACAATCTCCTAGTACTCGGGCATGTTATCCCAGCTATCATGTAAACTGCTAGAATCCTCCCCAGTCCCCCAAGACCAACAAGAGAATTTCTCACTTGACCACACAGGGCATCCCTACAGCCACAGAGAACCTGTTTCATAGTGGCTCACAGTGCTACACTGAAAAATTAGGAGTGATCTGAAGAACCAAGACTGGATACAGCAGTCTCTCCTATCACTGGCTGAGGTACAAATGGAGCCAGTCTGACACCCAAAGACTCTCTTGTCGACAGGGGAAAGAACAACTGAGTACAACTGCTCCACAAGATCAGCTGAGGTAGACGCACAGAAAACAGGTAGCAGAGCGTGGAGGAGTGAATAAAGTCTTAAACAGGCAAAAACAGGCTCAGGTTAAAAGACACTGACAGTTTGCTTAATTACAAAGTCCTACCCCTAATACATAAAACTCACACAACCCACAGTAAAAAAAAAAAAAAAAATAGAGCAATACACAGCTGTTCACAATATCATTAACACAGATCATTCTCCAAGACAGAAAGCGACAGTCCAAAAAGAAACTATTCCCAAGAAAAAGCCTCCTATTTAAAAAAAAAAAATGTAGTTTTCCTCAGAACAAATAACTGCAGTGGAAGGATTTCACCAATAAGGAACTTATCTGCCCAGCCTTGAAGGATCACTAGGTGGTCAACAGTTCCATGAAGCTCAAAGAAAAAGTCATCTTAGTCAGTAAGAAAGTTCTAAGGTTTTTTGAGTTCCAACTCTTGCTTTATAAGAGCTCCTCTCCAGCTCCTGGCAGAGTGCATGGAGGATGCCCTCAAGATTTGAAAAGCTGGCTAGTGGCAGGGGTTAATAATGACCCATGTAGCTTAAGGTACTACAACTGTGATCCAACGTTTAACTCAAGATCTATTTTATCCTTAAGCTAATTTTGTCTACCAAGCTAACTTTTGATTAGGATGATGCAAGTTCCTGAGCTATGTAGACGTAGAACTCAACCATAAAATATTTTCTGAGAAAATGCCATAGTCCTTCGAAATTAAGACCAAAATCAACCTGCAAACAATTGCTATGTTTAATTTTATTAACCCTTCAAATGAAAAAATGTCCTCACCATTACTCTTCCATCACAGTTTTCATATAAAGTCTAACCCACATTAATTAATTAAGTAGAATATCCCATCAATATTTTTAAGTGGCAGCGATTTAAAAATAATCCAGCACAATCAAAAAGGGGTCTGGCTCTTAAAAACTGCTTAAATTTGTTACAGAACAGAAAATATTTCAGAAGTGTACACCTCTTCAACCCTGCATATTCTTCTAGTCACTGGAAAACCTTCTGGACTGAAATGTCTATGAAAAGCTCAAATCACTAAATCTGTTCACTCTCAGCAAATGATAGAAGTTCCTTGGTAAGAATGTCCCATTTAAAGTCTTTACAAAGTTTAGCAATACCTACTACAACTAAGGCAGATATGGTAATCTCAAACTTTGTCAAAAGGAAATGCTGACAAGGTGTGGTAGAATAAGAATTCTGTTCTGGACAGCTCTACTGGACCCAGAGTTTGTCTTGTAGTTCTGCTGACTGCCAACTCCAGAAAAAGACAAAATGCCCCGGTGCCATACATATATCATGTTTCCTCTTATCTACTGAAATACCGGGCCACCTTTCACTGACAAATTAGCTGTCAGATATAACAACTTAAAACACACACCATACTTGTGATGTATACAACTTACACACATCCCAAGAGTTAGACTGATGATCAAAATGTAGCCAAGCTCCTCTGAAAATATACTTGGTATACCGAGATCAAAACAGTCCTTAGAATAATCTGCTTGTCCTCTTTGCTTTCTAAAGACAGCTTCTGACAGGATATCATGGCACATTGAACTTGTACTGCTCATACATCACAAACAAACCAATAAATAACACTAACTTAGTTAGGCTTTGCAAGAGGTTATTGCATTTTCACTACCATACTATATAAGCAGAGCTACAAACCTCACTCGTAAGTAGCATACAACATGATTAGGTAATGCTTTACTTTTGCTCTTCCCAAGTTCTATTCCCAGCTTTCCCCACTCCCATATCCTTACTATATTATTTTTTTAGTTTCTTTAGAAAAAAAATTACCATTACTGACTACAAATAGCCACAAATGGATTATATTATTAAAATGGCAGAAGTGGGGTGAAGTGTGTGCATTCAAAGGCAACTACAATGATGATGTATTGAAGTTACTGAATGGCTACAAAAAAAGCTACTTTAATAAAACTCAAAATCTTACAGGATTTTGAAAAATATCAGAACTAAAATGTAATATGCAAAAAAATTGCATGGCTGTTTTTTCTATACAGTAAAAGATCCAAATAACCCACCACTGTGGGGCAGAGGTATGAAACCTCTCATCCTGGGAGGGGGGAGGGAGACTCTGGTTTGCTACCTGGATGACAACTACTGGAGCACTTGGTGTAGCACTTATTGGGCATGAGCCTGCACAGCACATGCTGCCAATCAGTAGTGTGTGTGTGGAAGTATACACACCTTTCTAAGGTAAGGCAGCAGCACATTGCTCAAGGGAACTGCCGCTGGGAGACAGCTCCAGGGATAGGTTGCTCTGTAGGGCCTACTAGCTGACCAACTCCCTACCACCTAACTCAAAGCTGAAGGGATGACTGGATTAATTCAGGTGAACAAAGAGCCCAAAGGCTCTTACCTAGTCCAGGGTTGCCCAGCTCTCACCCCGCAGAACAAACTGGCTGACAGTACTGCTAGGGAAGACAACTGGCAGCCAGGTCCTATAAAGACGTCGGTGAAACTATCCAGATGCAAGGACACTTACAGTATCTTTTTAGCAAAGTCAAGAATCAACATACACCACTGATAAAGACTATCACATTGATGAGCAGAAAGTTCATGAAGTTTTGGACATGTGCCAGGGCACGAGAAAAGTCATTCAGCTGGTCTAATTCAGCACACAAATACGCAGAGGAGCCCTTTCAAGAGCTTGTGAAAAAAGATAAAGATCCACTTAAGCAACACCACCCAAACGTTAGGGTTATCACCTGTCCCACTTTGCGAGGGACAGTCCCTCTTTGGGCAGTTGTGTCCTGCAAAATAATTGAAAAAATGCCAAATGTCCTGAGATTTTAGGACAAAAATATTTCCTATATTTTAAGTAATAGTTGCATAAAACAGTTATTCTGTTTCTGAAACACCTAAATGTTATAAGAAACAGAATAAGCAACTAAAATGCTACAACAATAAGCATTTATTTATGCAAAAAAGTGAAGTTCTGTCCTTTGCACTGTCCGTGGGTATGTTTTGCCTTGCAAGATCTGACATTTGCACAAAAAATGTCACACTTTGGGCATTTGAAAAGGTGGCAACCCTACCCAACGTGCACAGAATTAAACCTTGGGTTCCACGACTGCATGCACGATTATTAGCTGTATAGGCCACCCACAACAGTTTCCCCCATTGCCATAAAAAAGGTTTAATTCACAATCTTCCTTAATGGAAGGGAAAAAGCTAGAACCAATATAAAGTTTCAAGCACTTTAGCAGACTCTTAACCTGCTCATGCCCCATTCTGTTTTAGAACGGGCTTTAAAAACCTTAAAGAAGGCACTGGAGTATATTGCAAAGGGATATTTCGTTTTGATGTTATTAGTACTGCTCCCCGTCCCCTTTTTCCTGGGACGTTTTCTTCACCAAGAATATCCGCCATTCGGTCATAACTATATCTGCGACCAAATGAAAGGAAAAGAGTAGTACAAAGCACATATGATTGTGCTCAAGATGTACTTCCCTAGCTAAAGATCATGCCATACATGCTAAGTTTAAAAGAAGCAGATATCGTGTTCCGTAGCCTCAACATCAGTGAAGTAGCAGACCCGCACACAAAGCCAAGTATGTTGTACTATTCAGTTTATTAATTGGGCCAACTAGAGAAGAAAGGCTCAAAGTTCCACAAAGAAGACAATGAAACCCATTTAACTAATATTTACGAAACGGGGTAAAACCTAGAAGTCTTTCCCCCAACATTCTCATTTACGTACACATTTCCTGCAATAAGATAAACCGATATTCAAATACAACACACCCACGCTTTACCTGAAACCTCAGTGTCCTTTTAATAGCCGACTTCCTAAACCCTTCACGTTAAGCATTATGGGAGTTGTAGTTAGGTTTCTGTTTCACCATGGAAGAGTATCAATTACACAAAAGTCCATCCTATTTAAGAATTTTGGGAAATGTAGTTCGGCTGTAGTTGGATTGGGCACTCTGAATTGGCCTTAGGCGTGAGTGCGTGCGCGTGTGTGCCTTCAGACTAAAGGCTTCAGCGGAAGGTTGGGCGCCGAGCTGGCAACTCGACACCAGAAAACTCCACTGCCAATCATAAGTGGACCGGTGATCCGCTGTGGCGACCTTTAACCGGGAAAAGCCGAAAAAAGAAGACGAAGATTAGAGCGTGCGTTATTACTAGACGTTTACCACTTTACAAATCGGTTCCGTTGTTACTTGTATTAATTATGTTATCAGTTCCTCGCATTGTATTGCCAATCCCATCGTTGTGCAGGTTAGTTACTCGTTTTACACAAGTATTATTGGCAACCGTACACTGTGCATATTTTCAGTTTGAATAAATTATGAAGTACGGAACTACAGATAGAAGGTATTTTTGAGTGTTCCAGTCTTTCAAGCTTTGAATTGTCCTGTAGTCAAGTACTTCACGCCAGTATCCATGAATACAACTATGTTGTACACGATACAAGCATACCTCTATACACCTTTCAACTGTACAGGTTTTCGCAGAATGCCCAGATTTTTGGCTCATATTTTTTTTCTGTTCCTCATAAAAAAATGTGGTTTTCTGGCAAATCACTGGGATGGTCTGAGGACTGAAGTTACTAAATAATGACTTGCATTTGAGTTTCAGACTTCAAATCCTTCAGAAAATATATGTTAACACAAACCCTGTTACTTTGGCAACTATTAAAACATGCCCCTATTTTGAGCAGCCCCCCCCCCTTCCATTTTGTCAAGTTTTGCCCAGATTTCTTGCATGCCTATCAACCTCTTAGCACAAGAAATATGGCAAAGCCAAGACAATGGTTCAAAAATTGGGACAAATCTTAATATTGCTCCTCATAAACTTAGAAAGGTGTTATAATAAAAAGAATTGTGTTAGCATGCATTTCCTGAAAGATATGAAGTCCATTACTCAAATGTCTGTTATTATTTAGTGACTTCAATCCTAAATAATTTCTCAAAAAAAAAAACACATTTTATGAGGAACAGACAAAAAATATGAGGTAAAAATATGAACATTTTGCAAAAATCTGGACAGTTGAAAGGCATGCCTGCAAGAGAAGAGTAAACAAATTACATCAAAGCAGTTTATGCTTAACAGACCAAACCCAATAGGCTTTATATGTCATGTGCAAGTTAATTAATGCATTTGTTAAATAAAATTGTTCTCTCTCATACGTGACCTATGATGTACATGTGTTATAACATGTGAAAGGATCGCATTTTATTTGCACAGACTTACTCATAGATCTTTACTCTGATAATAAACACTTGCATGCTCGCTTCTTCGCTACGTTTGGTTCAGAGTTTAGTTTGATATATAGGTGAAATAATGAATGGGCTTAAGTGAAAATTAATCAACTCAACGATATATCCAGTCTTCTAAGCAGGAGTTGTATACTGTAATAAGTTGGAAGGGGGAAACAGAGTTGCAAAATAATATGTTGTAATGTTTAAAGATGTACCCACAGTTTTTGTTACTTAACTAGGGCTGCCACCTTTTCAAATGCCCAAAGTGGGAAATTTTTTGGAACAGAAGTCAGATTTTGCAGGCCGAAACATACCCACAGCCAGTACAAAGGACAGAACTTCACTTTTTGCCTAAATAAAAGCTTATTCTTGTAGAATTTAGTTGCTTATAACATTTAGGTGTTTCAGATACAGAGTAACTGTTTTATGCAACTATTACATAAAATATAGGAAATAATTTTGTCCTAAAAATCTAAGGACATTTGCCATTTTTACCATTGTTTTGCAGGACACAACTGCCCAAAGAGGGACTGACCCTCAAAAAGTGGGACAGGTGGTAACGCTACTTAACACAGGCATAAAATTGAGGGGAAGAAAGTAACATGCAAAAATACATGACTTCCTGCTTTTCGGAGTATGTAAGAGGTTCTCCCGTCTGATTCTTGGCTGGAGTGCGGGGAGTGCCTTCCGTGCGGAGTCTGCATGTCCTCACTGCGGTCGAGTGGCGTTCCGAAAGACATGCGTGAATGGGCGTGCCTTCGTTGAAGGTTGGCCGTCAAGCTGGCAACTCGGCACCATAAAAATCTACTGCCAATCATTAGTGGACCGGAGTTCCACTGTGGCGACCCCTAACCGGGAAAAGCCGAAAGATAAACAAACATTATATGTACAGTCCTACATCTTCATCAGTCTCAGCGTTCTTTAATAGTTTTGTGCTTGATTTTTAGTATCTTTTCTTTTAGTATCGTTCGGTTTCTCTAACTGGTGATCAAAGCATCTAGAGGTGTTATCCTACTAAAAAGTAAATAAAATAATAACCATTAATGAAATAAAGGAATTTTGTATGTTGCTTTAAAGCATTGCTCTCAACCTTTCAGGATCGGGGACAACAGACCCACATCAGGGGCATATTTTAAACATTAATACCTCAGATTTAGAAATTTATCAGAATACGCAAATTTACATGCTTTTTATGAAGTAAAATAAATTTGTAACTGTAACGAATAATTATTTGTTCACTTCACAGTAAAAACTCATTATTTGTTGACTATAATCCACCACCTGTTTATCAAAACTTTGCTGATTTTATGAAGTGAAAGCAAATCCATGAGGAAAATTCAGGAACATTTAAGAGGGACACTTAAATTTAAGTCTTGCCCAGAAAAATACAAAAATTGTCTTTTAAGATACAAATAAATACGCATGCTCAAGAGTCATACCAGTAAAGACTACAGGTCAGATTGTAATGGCATACATTTGAGTTTCAGGCATGCTCAAGCCAAGAAACACAATGCTACGATTCCCTACATCAAAAATTCTAAAGCTGAAAACCTCGGGTAAAAGCATTTGTTATCACCACAATCAAATGATGGTTTCATAAACTGTAAAATACTAGTTTTTGAAGTTTATTATTATTCTAACACTAGATTCTAATAATTTACCTCATCAAAAGGTACAAAGACATTTTAGATCGCTAGAATGATTTTAAATACTGACTGCTGGAAAAGAAAAAGTATTTTACTACAATCTGAATAAAAGCTCCTGCATTCAAGAGTTAGAAAAAGATATTCTTACAACAAAAGTCTGAGTCAATATATTGAAAAGTACAAAGTAGTTAGACATTACAAATGTCAAAGCACACTCATATCACACAAATAAAACTGTCAGAGAGATTCTTAACATATGTTATACCATGCTTTAATATTCTGTTGTCATAAGCCTGCATTGTGAAAGAAGAAATAAAAAAAAAATCAGCTACAGCTTCGAATTATCATTTCTTATACCAAACTGCAACAATTATTTGTTTACGTTTATTAACCCTGGTAGAGCACTGATCGCCATGGATCATTTTCAGGCCAGCACAGAAGATGCATAGATACATCATAGAAACAGACTAACAAATGATGCAAACAAGCATGATCATAGGTACACAAAACAAATAATTTGGAAATGTCATCTCAATAAGAGATAATCTGAATGCTTGGGTGGGTGTGGGGAGGGGTCCAACATATACAACTTGTACAATCCCCCCATCAAGTACTTCACCAAAGTGAAAAGCATCTTTGAAATATGCACCTACAGCCACCAAATGATATAGATGTGCCAAGTGGTATTCCTATAGTAGCATCTGCATGTAAATGTTTGGAGTAGGAGAAGGCATACTGGGACTGTGGTCTGGTGAGGTGTTCAAGTCCTCAGTTCAGCAGTATATCTGGCTTTTGTTACGGATATGGTGCAGGTCAACTGTGCACCCAGCTCATTACTGAGGCACATTAAATGTTAAAGCTCAAATGTTCCCTTCATAGTTTTGTCCTGGGGAGCTTGCATCATGGAGTCACTGATCCCATGAAGGGTACACATTTGTTTTTATTTAACAGTATATAAGGACAGGGACAGAAGGTGTCAGAGGACAATGAAGCAGCTCTAGCTTTGTATCATTATTTGGAAGGGAGGATGCATAAAAAGAAGTTATGTCTTACCATAACGTTCCATCTGTATTGTTGATCCTCGTCCACTCATTACGTATGGGTTACGGTTCCGATATCGGAACTGAGCCGGCCATATACCAAGCTCGCGCCAGCGATAAACTCTCGAGCTAAGCAATCTCTTACCCATAATCCCCCTCTCCCTGTTACCTCAGATTGAGTTTGCAAGTCAGAAAAAGGTAGAGGCTATCTCTGGTCAAATGACCTAAAGAGAAGGATGGTGAGATCCACTAGAAGCCATAGGAGGGGGAAGGAGGGAGGGTCATAATGAGTGGACGAGGATCAACAATACAGATGGAACGTTGTGGTAAGACATAACTTCTTTATCTGATATTGTTAATCCTCGTCAACTTCCTTATGTATGGGACAGAGTCCCCAACTACCTCTATTCCTGGGAGGCTTTCATGGAAGGACATTCCTGAGCACCATAGAACCAAAAGATGCTCTTCCCCTGGAGGCCAAGTCCAACTTGTAATGATTGATAAAGGTATGAGGAGTGGCCCAAGTTGCAGCTGCACAGATGTCATGTAAAGAAGCTCTGGCATGGAAGGCAGCAGAAGTTGCCACTGACCTTGTTGAATGAGCCTTGATGGTAGTTGGCAAAGAAGTATTGTGTACCGAATAAATATGGGTAACAGTGTCTTTTAACCATCTCGCCAATGTGACCTAGCAACATCACATCCTAATCTAGATCTAGAAAAAGCCAAGAATAACTGGTCTGATTTACGGAAAGATTTAGTCCTTTGCAAATAGAAATGGAGTTGTCTGTGTACGTCTAGGGTATGTAGGCAGTACTCTCTCTCATTAGAATGATCAGGAAAAAACACTGGCAATTCAATGGTCTGACTAATAGACATTTCAGAAATGACTTTTGGCAAGAAGGAAGGGTTAGTTCTTAAGGATACCCTGTCTGGATGAAAAATCAAGTATGGACTCTTTGTACATAAGGCCTGAAGCTCAGAGATATGTCTGTCAGAAGTAATAGCGACCCAAAACAAGGTCTTCCATGACAGATATTTGAGGTCCCATGAAGCAGCTGGTTCAAAAGGGGGCAATGTCAGATCTTGAAGAACTAAAGATAAATCCCAAGGTTGAATAGGTTCCCTGAAAGGGGGTTTCAGATGATTCACACCCTTTATGAAGGCTTTACATAACTTGTGAGACATGAGGGAGGAGTCTTGGACATTCTCGTGGAAATTAGAGGTCGCAGCCAAATGTACTCTAATGGTAGATGCTGACAGCCCCAATTGAAATAGGGCGGTTAGATATTCGAGTACCATCGACACCGGTGCTGAAAAGGGATCAATTTCCTTATCTTTCAGCCAACAGGTAAATCTTTTCCATTTGCCTAGATAAGTCATGCTAGTGGAGGGCTTATGAGATGCAAAAAGAATGTCCCGTACTTGTGAGGGAAGATCATTTTGCCTGGCAATCAAGGGAATTGGAGGAGCCAAGCTGTGAGCTTCAGACTGTGCAGGTTGGGGTGAATCAGATTCTGTGGATGGGAGATCAGCTCCGAGGTTGGACGAAGAATCCATGGTTGATCTAGCAGGTGAGACCACAGAAAGGGGAACCAAATTTGACGAAGCCAATATGGAACAATAAGAATCACTTTGCTCTTCAATCGACAGGCTTCCTTCAGAAACTGGGGAATGAGGGGAGTGAGTGGGAAGGCATAAAGAAGACCCGAGGGCCAATCGTGAACTAGAGCGTCCCTGGGTGACTGTCCCGGAGGGGGAATCAGGGCAAAGTAGTTGCTGCATTTGAAGTTGGTCGGGGGTGCAAAGAGGTCGCAGAATGGATGGCCCCAACGGTGGAAAATTTCCGCTGTTATGAGAGGATTCAGGGACCACTCATGAGGCTGAAGAATGCACCTGCTGAGTCTGTCTGCTATCACGTTGGAACTCCCGGGAATGTGCGTTGCTAGAAGAAAGCGGTTGGTAGCCATTGCCCATTGCCATATCCTCATGGTCTCTCGACAGAGGGGGTAAGATTTGGTTCCGCCCTGTTTGTTGATGTATCAGACTACCGCCATGTTGTCTGATTGTATCGCAATTGTCCCTGACGGCAGCAAGGGATGGAATGCCTGCAATGCCAGAAGCACAGCTCTCAGCTCTAGAACATTTATATGCAGATGGGCCTCCACTTCGGACCAAGTGCCTTGGACTGTCTGACCCTGACATAGCCCTCCCCACCCCATCAGGGAGGCATCCGTGGTCACTGAAGCCTTGGGCTGCTGAGGGGAGTAGGGGCGAGACCATTGTGATGGGTTGTGGTTCAACCACCACTTTAGATCTTGTTTGCATCTCTGAGTTATGTGAATCTTGGCTGAAAGGGGAAGCTGAAAAGGATACCATTGGGTGAGCAGTAGCCATTGTAGAAGCCTCATGTGAAACCTGGCTAAGGGGACAGTGGTGATGCAAACTGCCATGGAACCCAACAGCTGCAGGATCGAGTGAGCTGTGGACTTTTCCATTGAGAGAACTGGTAACAGTTGCTGTCTGATTTATTCTGTGTTCCGATATGGACGCTCTGCAAGTTTTTGAGTCCAAAATGACCCCTATGAATTCTGTGGACTGAGAAGGGGTGAGATTGGATTTCTGCCAGTTTATTGTTATGCCCAGCTTTTCGATAGCATTGAGAGAGTATGCCAGGGCTTCCTCCAATAGGTGTCTGGTGGGGGTGGAGAAGAGCCAGTCGTCTAGATATGGAAAAACCTGAAAACCTTGAAGTTGCAGGTGAGCTGTGACAACTGCCATGCACTTTGTAAACACTCTGGGTGCTGTAGAGAGTCCAAAGGGTAGTACTCTGAACTGGTAATGACTGGTTCCCGCACAGAAGCGCAGGAATCTTCTTGATGGTCTGTCCACCTTTATGTGGTAGTACGCATCCTGAAGATGTATCGAGCACGTCCAATCGTCTTTTTCCGAGAGAGGAATGATAGACTGTATAGTGACCATCCAAAATTTTTGCACACTCACAAATTTGTTTAGCACACTGAGATCCAAAATTGGTCTCCAGTCCCCGTTTTTTTTTTTTGGCACCAAAAATAGTCTTGAGTAGAATCCGGATCCTATCTGGTCTGTTGGGACTACTTGGATGACTCTTTTGTTTAGCAGCTTTGTAATCTCTAGAGCTGATTCTTCCCTTTAACTGGGTGGAACGTTGGGAAATCTTGATGGAGGGACAGGACAAAGTTCAAAGGGGATCTTGTAACCTCTGGTTATTATCCTTTGTACCCAAGAATCATTGGTAATGGTTAGCCAGGCAGAAGGGTACAAAGAGAAACGTCCCCCAACCACTTCCAGAGGAAAGGGGTTGGACCGCTCTTCAGGAGCGCTGGTAGGATTGCCCGGAGAAGGAATCTCTGGAACCCTGATTACACGGACCCCCTCTGCCCCAAAAGGGGCATCTTCCTTGTGAGTTTCCCCCTCTGCCCCTAGGGGAAAAATCGGCGTGTGTGTCACGGAAAGGACCCTGAGATTTTCTGTACCACATCTTCCCGCTCTTTTGCTTTCTGGAGAAAGCATGTTGGGGGGGAAGAATAACGGACACCTGCGGCAGACAGGGTCTTACCGTACTGTTCACACCTGGCCAATGTAGTTTTGACTTTGGGTCCAAACAAAGAGGAGGACTCGATGGGAGCATTGAGAAAGGAAGCCTTGAAGGGTTCTGCGAAATTACACAAGCGCATCCAGGCATGCCATCTCAAAACAATGCCTGAACTCGCTGCTCTAGCTGCTCCTTCTGATGCGTGGGACACCAAGCGCATGGGGGAGTTCGAAATTGATTCAATAGTGGCCAGCTGAGAGGCCACTTTGTCACAGACCTCATCAGACACAGCACCTGCCAAAGTTTCAGAGAGCTCAGATACTAGGTCTCTTTGAAGTCTGGTGAAGTGTGCCATATAATTCAGTGACCTGATAGCAAAGGTCGCTGATGCAAAGGTGCACTTCCCTATCCTTTCCAATTCCCTGGACTCTTTCAAAGATAAAGAAGATTATTTTTCTTAATCTTGTATGCCGTGGACTCTTTGTTGGGCGGATGGACAGTCTGACTTATCTCTTCTGCCAGGTCTTTCTTAGTTGCGGCTGCCACCACCAGAGCATCTACAGGGAGATCTTTAGACCAATGAGGTTCAGAAGCAGGGGGGGACAAGATTTTGTCTGACCTCTGGGGAATGGCCTCAACAGTATCAGGGGTCTTCCATGCACGCTGCACAACGAGCCGGACCAGTTCGTCTGCAGGTGGGGTAACCCAGGACGTAGGGAGCCGGGTGCAAAAAGCCTGCAGGAACACAGACTCCTCAGAAGTCGGGTTAGAGGACTGCCATTCACCTCTCTGTTTAAGGAGTTCTAGGATATCACCAAAGGATACGTCAGAAGGTGAACGAGAGGACCCTTCCCTATCATCAAAGTCTGTGTCTTCAGTGAGAGACTCCTCAGTGGAGTCCATATGCTTCCTCTTGCACGAGGATTTCCAATGAACTTCCTCAGAGGGAGACACTGGGGAAGACAACACCAAGGGGGTATCCTGTGGGAGTATATCCTGAGACCTCTGCGCCCGGTGTCCACTAGAAGCGACCTGTGTACACAGTGGTCCAGAGGAGGATGGTGAGATAGTAAGCACAGTATCAGCGGTAGACGCCAAGGCCTTCCCCATGACTTGGAAGGCAGGTCCACTAGAAGAGGGGTGAGTGCCCAAGGGGGAAGTCACCTCTCCCCTAAGTAATCCAGCCTGCCAACTGGGAGTCCCAGGATGGCTGAGAAAAGTCAAATCCTGGGTTGTAGCAAAATGTTTCTGCCATGAAGGCAACTGCAGCTCCTTAGAGAGATCCATAAAGGGAACCGTAGAGGGGGAAGACTGTGCTACGTCAATAGATTTCAAGGGAGAAGGATAGGTCTTGAGAGGTGGAATTCCTCTGGCCAAAAGCACTTGATCTACAAGTCGCAATACGTCATGTTGGGAGAGGCTTCTGGTAGATCTCACAGAAACAGCTGAGGGGGAAACAGGTCTCTCTAGAGATGAGGGCAGGTCAGTGCCCATCTCAGTAGACTGCACCGAAAACAATGGTGCCGTAAAGGACTGCACTACAGGTGTCTGCACCGAGGAAGTCATTGGTGCCGATGTAATGGTCTGCACTGATGAAAAGGTCAGTGCCGAAGTAGTTGTCGGTGCCGAGGTTGGAACCGATAAAATAGTAAACAAGGACTGAGCTGTCGGTTCCGAAACAATGGTGGTCTGCGCCGACTGTGAGGTCGGTGCCGGTAAAGAAGTCTGAACTGAGGGGCCCCTCGGTTCCAATACAGCAAAGGACATCGGTGCCATAGACATAGGTGGTGCCGTGTACTTTTTCGGAGCTGAAGATCTAGGCGCCGAAGATGTCGGATCCGAGAGTGTCGGATCCGAAGCAGAAATCTTTGCTTTCTTTCTTGGTTGATGAGAGTCCCCAGCCAGGGATGAAGGAAGAGATTTAGCATCCTCAGACTTCTTTTTATGGGATCTTGGAGGGGTTGAGGCCTCCGACCCAGAAATAGCCTCTGAAAAGGGAGACTTTAGTAACCCTTTCAGCAAAAGTTTATTTTTCCTCTCTATCAGTGTCCTGTTGGAAAAATTCTTACAAATCCCACAGGGTGGGTCAACAGTTAAGTGAGGCGCACCTAAACAAAAAACACACAAAGAATGTGCATCTGAAGTAGGTAGTTTATGTCCACAATCATAACATCTTTTAAAACCAGTACTACCTTTTTTTATCTGTCATGTTAAAGGAAGGGCAAATACCAACAATAATACAAAAACACAAAATTACTCGAAGGAAAGAAAGGAAAGGCTATCTACCAACTATGGTTATCAACTGATACCTTACATTAGATAAAAAGGGTGAAAGTGACTAAAACATGTTTAGAAAACTGAAAGAAAAGGGAGTCGCTAAATGTGATAAGGTAAGAGAGATCAGAAAATCAACTTTTCTGAGAGAAAAAGTCCTTATTTTGAAATAAAAGGACAAAAAAAGGTTTCATTTAGCTCAAGAGCAACAGCCTGACACGACCTGATGGCGACACGGCAAACGAAATCTGAGGTAACAGGGAGAGGGGATTATGGGTAAGAGATTGCTTAGCTCGAGAGTTTATCGCTGGCGCGAGCTTGGTATATGGCCGGCTGGGTTCTGATATTGGAACCGTAACCCATACGTAAGGAAGTGGACGAGGATTAACAATATCAGATGCAATTTTGGATGAATTTCAGCTGTAAAGATTTCTGTTTTTCAATCATCTGTCTAAAAATGAAAAGATTGAAATACCATCCCAGTAGACTAGTACTATTTTACTTTTTTGATACAAAGAGTTCAGTTAAAACATTTGTCAATATGCACTTAGGTGAACACTGTTATCCAGACTGCTGTGCACCAACACGCTGATCAAAGATACAACACCCAAAGAGCAAACCATACAGAATCTTTATGTATCACTCTGTCCCTTCTCCCCATTTTTGTCATGCACATGGAGGTACTAATACACAAAAGGGCACTGTCTGCTGCAGCTCTGCTCGTTTGGAAGAAAGTGTTAATTACTCCACAGAATGCATAAGGCCAAATTTCATGCTTCTGACAACTGGCACCCACTTCATCTTATTAAAAAAAAAAAAAAGAAAATGAATGCTTCATTTTAATCTAAATGAAACAAAATGTTCTATTTCATAATTTATTTTTATATGTAGTACATAGGGATGAGAGGCTGTAGATCAAAAAAGTCACCTACTAAGGTTGTAGCCAGGCATATACGTTATACTCTAAGGAGTATTTTTTTTCTGATCATCACATCTATATGGCTTAATTTCATATTATATCTACAACTGTCTAACTGAATTCCTCCAACAACCGGTACAATATTGCTAATCTAAAAGCAATATCTTTAGTAGTTTTATGGGGAACAGCTGAAAATGATGCTTACATTTATTAAGTACTAGGGGGCAGCATTTTTGAGATGTGTCCATTCTAAGTGATACATGTCCGGGGTGGGTAGCAGTAAGAGCCTGTGAGTACAAAATGGAATTTGCTTGCTACACCCCTGACACCTATCTGTTGTTTTTCTTAAAAGCATTAATAATTCATGGCACAAGCATAGTGATTTCCTGCCTGGCCCTCCCTATTTGGACACAAGACATCATTATTCTTTCTGGAAAACATGGCTAGGCTTAGAAAGGCCCTTGGGTTGTTAGGCTAGTAACAATCTATGTATCCATGACACTGTTGCTGCCTAACTGTAATTTTATAAAATTACCTGTATGACATAACCAAAGAAGACATTAAAAAGCTGTTCTTAGTGATGTAAAATGCATGGATAAGAAGATGCCGGAAATGTGTGTAAATACTTCCATTACAAACAGGAGAAATATTAAAAAGGGAGGCATGGATGAAGGCCAATTCTGCCAGTGGACAGTTATTATTGCAAGTATATGGGAGGGGTTTCCCTTGTCAATGAAATTAAAATTTGAATCCTAAGTAGTAGAAATCAAGTGGGTAGCTGCACAGTCTCTGCTTTGTAGATAATGTTAAAAAGTAAGGTACAAAACTGCTCAGCATCCTCTTGAAATGCAATTAAATAAATATTATTACTTCTTTTCTTAGTCTTCCTTGGATGGGATTTACAAAGCACATAGGTAAAGTGTAACAGAATTATCATACAGAAGTCAGAGCACTGACCCCAGACCATGTAAGCAGAGACAAAGAGAAACAAGGTAACACTGAATAAAGCAGTACTGCAAAATACATTTAGTGCTGTACAGAAGATACAGTATATCCAAACACACAGTCTACACATAACCATTAACATAATCAACTAGGTAATGACATCAGCTATCAAATGCAACAGAAGTACAGGCTAGCCAAATAATTTTGTACCTACAGTAAGCAAGTGGACTATCCATTTTATCGTTGCTGCCTGCATTACTGCCCACAGCAATTCACTCACACTGTTCATCTGTGCCACCAGCAGTAATTCTACTACCTCTGTTACAGTGTCATGCTGTCTATATTATGTCACACTTTCCATCTGTGTCACAAATAGTAATTCTAGTGTTAGTGTTACTCTGTCATGCTGTCCACAACAATTCAGTTACACTGCTCACTTGTAACACCAGTAAGCCCACTGACAATGTTACTCTCTCATGCTAAGTTAGTTGCACCTCTTACATGTGTCACCAGTAGTAAGTCTACCGGAAATGATTCCCTGTCATGCTATCCACAGTATGTCAGTCACCCTGCACATCTGTGTCAAAAGTGGTAAGTCTACTGCCAATGTTGCTCCATCATGCTGTCCATAGTGATTAACTTATGTTGCTGTGTCACCAGTGCCATGTCTGTATGCTCTGCCACCCACAGTACTTCAGAAACACTGCTCAACTAGAATGTCTATACTAAGCCATTACTTAAAAGTGCACAGTTAGCTACCTATAGTGAATGTATTGACAGCTTTGCTTAGCCAGGTTCTCCATGTTATAGTGAACCAGCCACTGTATCTGTGCATATGACAACAGACCATGATCTGTATGAAAGCATCGCCAAGGGCTGCATATACACCTTCTGCACAGTGGGCACCCTACATGCATTGCAGTTCTACACTGTCATTAAGACATTGCTGGTTTGCCCATGTATGTCATCTCTATGTTCTCTGGGATCGTGCACATACTGGGTACAAAAATGTTTATCCAAAACTTCAGAATCACAATCCATCTCATTAGTGATGCATGGAACATGGCACCTGCTTATTCTCTGTCTACTGAGTAATGAGAAAAATATAGTAGTATCAGGAGCATGCTCAGTATGGTAGGTAGGAGGCAGACAGCATCGTATTACTTGACATTTCAATACATGTTTACAGCTTATTATTATGCAAAGTATGTCACCTGTATTATGATCCTATGTTCTTTAGATTTTTATTTTTATTTATTGTATTATGCTTTTTATTTTTATTTATTTTTTTACCAGGTTTGTATGATTGGGTTAGTCAAAAACACCTTGTCAGAGGACGCCTGGGGAGAAAAGGAGTAACATGTTAACAAATACTTTTTTGCAGTATGATTAAGGCTGTGAGCAACACATACTTTGATAGCGTAGTTCATTGTTGCTGCATCCTGAAAGCTAATCATATATTTCTCATTTACTATTTTGGAGCTAGATAATTAGATTGCATCAATATGAAATAAGGAAAATTATTACAGCATAAAAGATGCTTCTCCATTTAGTAGATGAAGTCATACCTCTCAACCTCTTAGCACAAGAAATCTGGACAAAGCCAAAAGGAATGGGGGGGTAGACAAAGGCCTAAAAATAGGGACAAAGTCTAAATATTGCTCTTGAAAACTTTGAATAAAGTTACTAGAAGAAAAGGTGTTATGTTAGTATACATTTTCTTATGTATATGCATTCTGAAACTCAAATGTCTGTCATTATTTAGTGACATCAATCCTCAATAATTTTCCAGAAAACCACCAATTTTATGAGGAACAAACCAAAAATATGATGCAGAAATCTGAGCACTCTGTGAGGATCTGGACAGTTGAGAAGTATGTAAATGATTAACATATAGCATTTGAAGAGGTGTATTAGTGGGTTTGTCAAACAGATAATAGATCTTTTGATTAGTAATTAGAAATTCAGCGAAATGGAAGTGAGGGAAGGAACTCAGTAGGGCAAAAAATGTTAATATTGTAGTTAAGCAGTGGGATATTAAAAAGGTTCGGAGGCAGTTATATAAGGATTTCATAAGGTTTATATTAGAAGTACAGAAGTGCGTGGCAAGCAGTGTCACAAAACTATATATATAGCTGGGAGATGCTCATAAAATGTTTCAGGTATTGGTGATGACTGGTTACAGGGCATAGGATTCTAAGTAAAGAGAAATGGTTTGACAAAATGGCAAGCTCACAATTATAGTGGCATGTATCATGGAGCTATGCTAGCAACAATCTTAGCCAGTTAACTACAGTCAAAGGAAACAAATGACGCCTGCAAAAAGAGATTTGTAATGGAATGCATACCACACAATATTCATAACTTAAAAAGGCAGGGGACTAACCTAGTTTTGTTGTAAAATGGGTGTGGATATCATTGTGTTATGTTAAGTAGACATTAGCTTTGTGTGTTTGTGCATGAACATATATATAGTTTCCCTAGTATTATTCAATTTGAGCTAAAATCAACCTCTGCATTGCTGACACTCTTTGGTCAACTATTGATTGCCAACCGTTATCTGAGAAATTACAATATCCAAGCTTGGGGAATATTCCTTTTCCCCAGGGATTATGGGAACTTAGAGATGGAATAAATAAATAAGCAGGGGTGGGGGTGGGGTGAAGGGGCATTCCCACTTGCAAAAACACTTTTATAAATTGCATGTTCTGAGGATTAGACTCAGGCATGCTCAGTAGCATGATGACAGCCATTTGACAGTTGCTAATATATCCACACAAATATACAGGTACACACATATACACACATATGTATATATATATATATATGTATATATATATATATATATATATATACACACACACACACACACACACAGCTCTCTGTACAGAAACTTCATTAAGGATAGGAGACTAGAAAGCAAAACTTGAGGCACATGGGATGACATTGAGTGCAGATGAGATGTGTCATGGCAGCAAATGGGGAAATTCAGAAGAAGCTGAGAACTGAGAGAGAAGGGAAATAGTGGAACAAGTTAACAGCTTCCGGTACCTGGGAAAGTTAGCTGAGAAGACGGGAAGTCTGAATGCAGAGGTCAAAGCTAGAATCAGAGACGATGCAGCCAAATGGCACATAGTGTCAGGGGTAGTGTGTGTGGCAGACAAATGCCAAAGAAGCTGTAACAGTATGGTGTTCAAAACAGTGGTGCTACCAGTACTTTTTATGGCACAGAAACCAGAATAGTAAAGGCAGAGCAATTGTGGAAGTTAGGGGTAAAATGGAGATGAAGTGCCTGAGATGGCAGGTAAGATGCATACTGTGAGACAGACAAAGAAATGATGACATCAGAGAAGAAGACAAAGTAGATCCAATTGTAGAGGAGATCAAAGAGAATAAATTACAATTGTCTGGGCACGTGCTGGAAAGCAGAAGACGATTTGGTGAAGAAGATTTGTGAGAGCCAAAATGAAGATAAGAGGAAATAAGGATGTCCAGCCAAGAGATAGATGGGTTGCATAAGAAAAAATCTGCAACAGCCAGGAATGACTGCCAAAGAGGGTAGGAGAGAGGCACTGAACTGAGAGGGGTGATGACAGTGGGTATGGCACCCCAACCCCATGTCAAAAAATGAGAAAAAGGGTTAATGATTATGATACAGCATTCATTATCCCAAAATGCAACATATTTACATCACATGCAGCACTCAGTACTCCAGAATGCTACATGACCCACACTGCAGCTCAAATCCCTGGGCTTGGAGTTAAATGGAGGGGCTAGGGGATGTGAATAACCCTTCAAATTTCTGAAAGGTGGTTTGATCCTTGCTGTTGACAACTTAGCAAACACCAAAATATTAGGGTGAAATGCGGGCCAAAAGACCTCAGATGCAGTATGATTAAGGCAATAACTCACACATGCTTTGACAGTGTGAGTCAGTGTTAGTGCATCCTGAAAGCTAATGATATATTTTTCATTTATTATTCTAGAATTGGCCACTACATCTGACATTCCAAATTCTGGTAATGGAGTCCTTTTTTGCAAGCCAAAGTTGCTAACAACTGAAACAGATTTTTATGGGGCTAATATAAACAGCATTGTTTTCCTTCTGTAAGCCTAGTTTGCTTGACCCCTGTCTATGTTAATACTGTGTTTTGTAATCGTATCTTAAGTTCTACAACATCTTACTACTTTGTCCTACTTAATTTCTTCCACTGTACTATACAAAGAACCAGATTGTTTCTGCTGTTGAGAGTGCTCATTATGTTATTTTATTCAGGTAGCAGTACTTCACTATTCTGTTTAAAGGCAATACTAACTTCATTGTTAAAATCCTTACACTTTACTGCATTTGCACTTATCTCCAGAGTTTTCTCATTCACTAGTGGAGGTCTGAGTTCTAACTATCTACATTTCTGTTTCATTTTCAGCATTTACCTCTGGCTTCTTTGTTTGAAATACAAAATTCCTTCTATAAAAACCTTCCATTAGTATTTTTTGTACTGCTTTATTTTATGCTTCATGCTCTCTATAGGAATTTGAATACACCTTCACTACTGAAAAGTTTCTACACTGTGCTCTGTCATATTTGTCTTCTCTGGCAGATGTTAAAAGTTTTACATATTTCTGGCTAGAAATTCTATTATCTATTGTTTTGCTATCTTAGATAAAGACTCACCTATTTGAACAGAAGGAATTGGCTTCTTTCTTGGCCATATTTTTCCAACCACAGTGCTATAACTCAGTACTGATAATCCAGTTTTGTTTCCATTCTTTCAGCAAACTATTGCAGTATATTTATTTAGGTGTTCTTATACCAAACATTACAAGTACTAGTGACGTATTGTTGAATTTATCCATTTACGATTATGTAGAACAAGTGCAAACAGAGGCACTGACTGAAGTTAATTTAAATAATGTTGAGAATTGCAATGAACATAACACTAGTTTTACAGTGGACACTGACGGGTATACACACATGAATGATATTTCAATAATTGGTAGACACAAGGGTTGCGGGTTGTTCTTCAAACCAAAGGTTGTTGAGAACGACAGGGGTGATTTTAAGTTATACAACTACACTAATCACTCATTTGATAGAGACTGTGTAGAATTGTTTTCCAAGGGTTTCAGTTTTGTACCAAAAAGGAGGGGTAATTTAGTTAATAGTATAATTGATTTGAAATTATTTACCAGAAAGTTAAATCTGAAAATATTGTATCAGAGTAGCACTTGGGGAAATATTGGGAATGGCAACAATAGGCTGTCCAAACCCAGCACCTACAATCCCCCTATGAATGACAAAATAGCAGTGTTTGAAAAGGTGACTGAAAATGATTTTAGGGATGCCTATAATAAATACGATCAGAAATCATGTGAAGAGAAAAATTTAACCAAACAGGAGGAACTTACTTTAGGTAGTATCTTGGCTACGGAGAACATTAGAATTATGAAACCCGATAAGGGTAATGGCATTGTGATAGTGGATAGTAATGATTATGTTTCCTACATGAATACAATGTTAGTTGATGACACATACATAGAGGTCAGTAGGAATGAGATAAATATAGCTAATAAGAGGATTGACACAACACTATTTGACATGCTATATCAAGGTGAATTGGATGAACAAGAATGGCAATTTTTACAGAACGATTTTCCTGTGATCAGTGGTATTTTTGGCATCCCCAAAATTCACAAAGGGTTGGACAACCTAAAGTTTAGACCAATAGTAGATGGTAAGCGAAGTAAGACACATTTCATTAGTAAATTTTTGGACTACCACTTAAAGTCAGGGATCGCATTTTTTTCATACATTCTCAAGGATTCTTGGGACTTTTTGGGTAAAATTAAAGACGTTGAGTTTGAAGTAAACGACATTTTTGTTACCATGGATGTGTGCAATTTATACACAGTTATACCCCAGGACAAAGGCCTGGACTGGTTGGAGGAACAGTTGTACTACACCAACCTGTACGATCAGAATAAGATCAATGTTTTAGTGAAACTTATGGGCATTGTATTAAAAAACAATTTTATATTTTTTGATGGGGCTTATTATAAACAGGTTAGTGGTGTAGCCATGGGGGCAGCCTGCGCCCCGGGCTTCGCTAACTTTGTGTTAACTTATTGGGAAGTAAATTATGTGTTTAATTCAGAATATTATAAATATATTAAATTTTATGGTCGGTTTTTAGACGACTTATTTATTATTTGGAAAGGGGACAAAGGTATTTTAAATTGTTTTTTGGAATATATTAACAATAGTGTATCTTTTTTAAAATTTACACATTCTATTAGTCAAGAAAGCATTAGCTACTTAGATATTAAGCTAACCTATGATAAGGTTGGTAAGAAGTTAGTGTCAAATATACACAGGAAGTCCACTTTCTCAAATTCGTACCTACATTTCGATAGCTGGCACCCTCACCACCAAAAAAAAGCAGTGGTCAAAGGACAGATGGTGAGGGCAGCAAGAATGGTCAGCGAGGAAGTGGACTTTGATCAGGAAATTGCATTCATTAGTCTTTTATTTGTTAATAGGGGTTATCCATCTGAATTTTGTAGAGATATAGCTAAAGAAGTGGTATACAAAAGGAAGAAGGGTATATATAAACCCATTTTACTCAGTAATGATTATATTTTAAAGGAAAACCATTCAAGCCAAGTTGTAGAAGTGGGTAAATTTATTTGTAACAATATTCCTTTGTATATTACCACATTCAACGGCATTTCTTCAAATATAAAGGACATTATTAACAAAAATTGGAAACTTATAAGCACAGATAGATCTTTGGGAGAAATGTTTGTAGGGAACATAAAATATGTGTTTAGGAAGGATACTTCTTTTAAGGATATATTTGAGGGTGTGAATAGCAACACCGACAGGGACTCTTGTAAACGGGTGGGCAATCATAAGTGTGGAAGATGTTCAACCTGTAAGTATATGATTAACACAGATAGTGTTATGACTATTAATAGACACAACATTAGGATTAGACAATATACAAACTGTTATACCAAAAATGTTGTTTATATAGCCATGTGTCAACAGTGTGAGGGATTTTATGTGGGCAAAACTAGTAGACAACTAAGGGACAGGGTTAAAGAACATTTATTGAGTATTAAGAACAATAAATTAACGAACGCCCTTGCTAGACATATTAATCAATTTCAAAACCATTCTTTTAAGTTTTTTGGGATTGTCCACCAACAGTTAGACTTACAAGGGAAAGTAACCAAACACAATTTAGATGTGTTAGAATTGAAGTTGCAGTTACTACTCAACGCCAACCAACACCCTGGTCTAAATGAATTTACTAGTATAAAGCCCATTTTATGGTTGAATAGTATTAAGGGGTCCTAGTGGGTGTGTACCCATTGGTTCATGGATTATTATTATATCACACATATTTTATAATTTTGGCTTTTATTGCTCCCTGGTTCTATTTTGTACACTATATATATACAACATTAATGTATTTACATTTACACTAACTACATATACAATATATTTAATTTTTTATACTACCTTTGTACATACATACTTTTTTTAAATAACACAATTTTTAATAACAATTTATATACACATATTTATATCTATATATTCATATTTATTTATATACACATATACATATATTTATATTTATATTTATATATAATATTTATACATTACATTTATATATTATACATATAATTTATATTTGTGTATTTACTAGTGGAGATTTTTTTATATATACACATATATTTATAACAGTCTTTCACACAACAACATTAATTAATTTTATTACACCGTTGGGTAATTTTTATAGTTTATGTTTACAGTGTATTATATAAGATATAATATTATTAATTTCACCATTATTTTTAATACTTATACACATATATTATTTCTTCCCAATTTTCCTTGTAGATATCCCATCATTATTTCATTGTTCACTGTTTACGTTGTTTGCATTATAATGTAGGTTCATTGTTAGCATAATATATTAGAGAGATATACATGGGTATATATAACACACATATATAAGGGACAATTTTTAATTTTGCATTATATTATTCAGCTACAATTTTACATGGTATCGTGTTCTTATACGTACCGGCTGATGTTTTAGTCATATTTAAAGTACACAATTCAATTCAGGCTTAATGTATTTCAATGTACACAGATAGCAGTTGTTATTTATGTTTTTCATTTAATACATATATATACACATTACGTGGGCTCATGCTTTTGTATTTTGCATTGTTTTTAATTGATGAATGTAGTGATTAATTAATTAATTCATTGTTGTTCAAATTTCACAATAATTTTATTGGTTAATAGGCTCAATTAGTTCCTTGAGGATTTGTATTTAATGGTTTAGAATGTAGAGAGATGTGTTCTGATGAAGTTCGGTTAACGGACGAAACCTAGGTCGACGTTTTAATTTGTGTGCATTTCTTAATAAAGCCTTTGGAACGTTTATGGGCCTTGGATTTTTTTGGTGAGCTGCAATTTCGTTGCATTTGCAGTGGCTCCGCTTTGATTGGGACACTTCTTCTGTGGTTATATACTTCTGGTAATGGAGTCCTTTTTTGCAAGCCAAAGTTGCTAACAACTGAAACAGATTTTTATGGGGCTAATATAAACAGCATTGTTTTCCTTCTGTAAGCCTAGTTTGCTTGACCCCTGTCTATGTTAATACTGTGTTTTGTAATCGTATCTTAAGTTCTACAACATCTTACTACTTTGTCCTACTTAATTTCTTCCACTGTACTATACAAAGAACCAGATTGTTTCTGCTGTTGAGAGTGCTCATTATGTTATTTTATTCAGGTAGCAGTACTTCACTATTCTGTTTAAAGGCAATACTAACTTCATTGTTAAAATCCTTACACTTTACTGCATTTGCACTTATCTCCAGAGTTTTCTCATTCACTAGTGGAGGTCTGAGTTCTAACTATCTACATTTCTGTTTCATTTTCAGCATTTACCTCTGGCTTCTTTGTTTGAAATACAAAATTCCTTCTATAAAACCTTCCATTAGTATTTTTTGTACTGCTTTATTTTATGCTTCATGCTCTCTATAGGAATTTGAATACACCTTCACTACTGAAAAGTTTCTACACTGTGCTCTGTCATATTTGTCTTCTCTGGCAGATGTTAAAAGTTTTACATATTTCTGGCTAGAAATTCTATTATCTATTGTTTTGCTATCTTAGATAAAGACTCACCTATTTGAACAGAAGGAATTGGCTTCTTTCTTGGCCATATTTTTCCAACCACAGTGCTATAACTCAGTACTGATAATCCAGTTTTGTTTCCATTCTTTCAGCAAACTATTGCAGTATATTTATTTAGGTGTTCTTATACCATTGTGCATTGCCTTATACTCTACCTCATTTAAGTTCTCCAAGATTTCAAATGGACCTTGCTTCTCAACAAAAAGTTTATTTTCTTCTGTTGGTGCAAGTACCAAGAATTCATCTTCTGCTCTGAATGTTCTTCCTCACATTTCCTGATCTTTAAAAATAATCTTTGCCGCTATAGACATCATCATTCTAAATCTTTCTTGTAAGTTAGTGTAGTGCTCTATAACACTTTTCAGCTGTGTTTCCCTTCTTTCCAGATCTTTTTAGCAAAATCAAGTAGCCTATTGTGTAATGACTGAAACAACACTAACCCTTTCAATGCTTGTAATACCTCTGTTATTGCAAACAATAAATATGGCAACAACTGACCAAGTTCTTATGGTCTGTTTCAGTTACTTTTTTAATATGACTTTCCATGGTTTACTGAAACTCTCTACTAAACCATTAGCATGTAGATAGTAAACTGATGTTTTATCTGTTTAACATAAAACACTGACACAACTGCAGAATAACCCTGAACATAAAGGGATTACCTTGATAGGTATGCATCCTTTTACGACTGCCCACTCTAGAGAATACTAGTACTGATTATCTGACAATGCACTTTATGTTAGCTTTATGTAATAGTATAACTTCTAGATGTTGAAGCTGAGAACTGCGAGAGAAGGGAAAAAGTGGGACATGTTAACAGTTACGTCTAACCAGTTGCCCAACAATGTCCATAATGTATTCAAATGGCACATCTGTAATAAGCAAACTGTAAAAGTCAAGCCTGACCAACGGACTCCACTTCTTGTTAAAATAAATTTAATGTGAGACTTGTTTTAAAAACACACACAAAAGAAAACAACAAAATTAAGCACTTTCGTCCATTAAGCTGGACTTCTTCAGAATCTAAATGCAGTAGACGTACCTCCTCTATTATATACTGATAGAGCAAACAATTAAAACTTAATAAAACGTAATTGGCATTTGAGATTCAACAATACCAATAATGCTAAACCAATCATTACAAATTATTTTAAAAAACATACAAAAATCATAAACATAAATTCAGAATATATATATATATATATATATATATATATATATATATATATATATATATATAAAACTTCACCAGCATAACTCAAAATCATTGCCCTCTCATATGTACAAGACTGACATTTTTAGTGTCATTGACAAGGGGTGTGGGGTATCCCTTAGCTAAAAACAGCCACTATATCTGGATTACTAAAGATCCATAAAGATGTGACAAAACCACCTTTTAGGCTTATTGTCTCAGGTAGGAACTCAAAGACATACCCATTGGGAATTGCCATTGATAGATGGTTAAAACCAAGTTATAAGACAGTTGAGCATTTTCTTATAGACTACTGGGATTTTTGAATAGGTTTAAAAATAATCTATGGGGTGATGATATAGTTTTTCTTACAATTGACGTCAAAGACATATTTTTGTCAATACCGAGAGGTGATAGTTTGGAATTTTTTATGAGACTATGTTAAGGCTAAACTTAGACATGGAATCCATTGAATTAATTAAGGACATGATGAATTTCGTTTTGGATAATAATTTCAATTTTCTGAAGGGGAACATTTTAAGCAAATCAAAGGTGTAGCGATGGGTCCAACCTGTGCCCTGGTATATGCAAATTTAGTCTTGCTTGAATGGGAGAACAGAACTATTTTCAATAGTAGTTTCTATAAGAAATACATTCAGCTATATGTCAGATTCCTGGATGACATATTTGTATTATGGATGGGATCTGTCCAGGAAATTGAAGATTTCATGACTTATTTGAATAATTCTTCTGTGTTTTTAAAATTAACTCATCATTTCAGTTCTGAAAGCATCAATTATCTTGATACCATGGTTTTCAAGATGGGTACTGGTTTTAGAGCTAGACTTTATAGAAAGCCCACTTTTAGTAATTCTTATTTGGAATACAGTAACAGCCATCCACCCCAACAAAAAAAGAGTACTGTCAAACGTCAAATGATTAGAGCAGTGAAAATTACTTCTGACTTAAGATGTTAAACCTGAGTTGGACTTGATAGCTAAAATGTTTTTAGCTAGGGGATACCCCATGCCCGTTGCAATGACACTAAGGAGTATATTTTCTCACAATGGGGTAATAAATATAAGCCCCTTCTAGGGGAGGAATTGCTGCAACCCTCACAAAAATGTCAATCTAGTACATATGAGAGGGAAATGATTTTGAGCTAGGGTGGCGAAGTTAAGAAAGTTAGATTGCTTTTGGAAAGGTGGGTATTATTGTCTAGTAACTGATGTTTTAGGAGCAGTAGGTTTGTAACCTACTTTTGTGTATAAAACATCTTTCAATTTTAAACAGCTTTTTGAATGGGAAGGTAGTAACTTGAGCTGTCGTAGTACCAAGGGAACTTACACACGTGGATCTTGTAACCAATGCCAGTATATTTTGCAGGCAGATTCAATCACATCAGAGAATAAAGTACAAACAAGGATTAGTTTCATCAGAGGCAACAGTTTGACAAAAGGGGTTGTTTATTTGTTGAAGTGCTGCCAGTGTCCAGCTTTCTATCTGGGCAAAATGGACAGAGCCTTTAGGAATACAGTTTATGAGCACACTTCCCAAATAAGGACAAAAAATATAAACGATGCCCTTTTTAGACATCTCTCTTCTAGTGATGTATGTGTTGGATTTAAGTTTGCCTTATTAGAACCAGTCAAAAACAATCACACAGCTGGGAATCCGAAAACATTTCTTGAAGTAAGGGAGATTAAATGGCAGATTAAACTATGTACAAATTTTCCCCTGTGTATTAATGATGTGATTAACCTGCAACCAATGCTGAAGCTTAAATCTAAAAAATGCATATAATATGTTTATATATACACATGTAGTTGTTGAGGTAGAGATTTGAAAAAGAACATATACAATGTTTTTATGTGTGTGTGTGTTTGTGTGTGTGTATATATATATATATATATATATATATATATATATATATGTGTATATATATATATATATATATATATATATATGTGTATATATATATATATATATATATATATATATATATATATATATATATTGAATTTATGTTTACATTTTTGTATGTTTTTTTAAAGAATTTTTACTGATTGGTTTAGCATTATTGGTATTGTTGAATTTTACATGCCAATTAAGTTTAATAGAGGAAGACCATCTACTTACTGCATTTAGTTTCTGAAGAAGTCCAGCTTATTGGACAAAAGTGCTTAATTTTATTTTTTTTGTGTGTTTTTAAAAGAAGTCTCACATTAAATGTGTTTTAACAAGAAGTGAAATCTGTTGGTCAGGTATGACTTTTAGACTTTGCAATTTGTCCTTGGTTTTTCACACCTGAATGGTAATTTTAGTAGTTGTCATCTGTAATAGGCACTGGATCAAAGGATTTGTGAACCCATATTGTTTTCATGTGTTCCAGTCAGGATGAACGGAATGCATTTTTTTTCATTTTATTTAATTTTTTTTATAATTGCTAGCCCGTAACATCTAGCTTATACTCAGGTACTAGTTTTATCTATTCACAAATGACTTCAAAGTATGCAAAAATTCATAACTAACATCCATATATATGTAACTGTTGTACAATTTCTTCTTTATTCTTACTCACACTATATTTTGGAGTAAGGGTAATCTCTCAATATCACTTTTATAGACTTCCTTGTTCACAATAAAGCATCATCTTCCTGCTGACCTTTCCTGAAATTAATATAGCTTTCCTCTAGGTTTGCTTAATTTAGATTATTCTCACTTGATTGTTTTGAATGGGGTGGTTTATTTACCTCTTCCACATACACTAGCAAAGGATCTTCCATATATATGTTTTCCTATGTAAATGGTAACTCCAAACAAAAAATGTCTTAAGTTTTGCTTTTTTTTCCTCATTTACAAACACCTTTTATGTAGAGTACTCCCTTTACTTGAGCTTTCTGTTTTAAACTGTCAGAACTGGGATTAGTTTAGATGAGATTAGTTTATGGTGTCCATAAACACCAGATGCTAATTCCCTTTTAAATATACTAGTACCTTATTTGTAGTGGCTAAATATGTTTCAGTACACACCTACTGTTTAAAATTCACCACATATAGGGCTGTCTGTTTCATTCTGATATAAAGTTTAGATTGTTACTCAGGTTATGCATTTTTTTCAAACCACATAACTTTGTTTCTTTGAATTGCATGCCTTTAGTAAGAGTTTCATTCTTTTCAGTTACTCTAGTCTACTTTATTCCTTGCTTTGTAACACTTTCAGGTTGTAGTGTTTCACAATATAACCCTTTGCATTCTACTGGCTCTGGTTCAGCAGGCTGTTCTCCCATAGGACACACAACTACATTTTCTGATGTCTTAATCCCTATCTCTGCTTTACTATCTGAATTTTCAAATAAGTGACTTTTTTTCTTTAAGGGATGTACTTCCAGTGTTCCTTTATATTTTTCTGCTGTTATCACCTATGTGCTTTACTCAGTTCTTTCCATTGTATTACCTTCAGTACTACCACTGATTTAATTGACAATTTTAATATCTGGTGTATTCTGGTATGTTTTATTTCATGTTTCTGATAATTCATAGGGTTGTTTTTATTGCTTGCATATCTATATTGACATTTTCCTTAATAGCTTCTATGGTAACTCAATCTTCTTTGTTCTGATCTGGCATATCCAGTTATCTGTCAGATGTACGGTTCAGTCGCAGCTCCCTACACACTTTCATTCAGACATAATACTACATTTAGATGATTGGTTTCTTCTTTGTTAAGGTTATCTTTGTGCTGTAAATCATTTACATCTTTTCCTTCTTACTTTTACTTCCACAGGGCTTTAGATTTCTCAAAAATAACTTCATGAATTATTTCAGGTATTACTGCTGCAGAATGTGTTATATTTTACTTGAGATAGTCTGAAACCTGTGTGTGTGTGTGTGTGTGTGTGTGTGTGTGTGTGTGTGTGTGTGTGTGTGTGTGTCTGTGTGTGTGTGTGTGTGTACCCAGATTACCTCTATTTCTGTTTGTTACTATTTTTTCACAGACAAGGAATCTTAACAGTAAATTTTGTAGTTCATTGCCTTCCAAACTATTGTACATTTCACTAATTTTGTCATTACAAACTCAAAAAGTACAAATTCTATATATTTTGCATCTATATTGTCAAATGCAATTGGCATTCTTTTCAGCCATGTATTTCAGACATTTACGCATTCTAAGTAGTAATTGTTCATTTTACTGATACAAGTTCTAGCTTCATGAACATTCCTGCCATACATGTAACAAGGTAGCTCAATGAAAGGCACATTGTGTTTCAAAGGCAATGCTGGATTGCTAATCACTGCCTTACATTTGGACACACAAGCTTAAGTTTATAAAAGAGCACCATGTGCTGGAACATGTTCAACTGAAGTAATGAGCTTACCTGAACTTTTGGAATCGCTTTAGTATGCCCAGTTTTTATATGGACAGCTGATGCTCTTTCACATCTGTCAACTGTAAGCAAATCTAGTATTTCTGCTTTACTATTAGTATCAGGCTGTGACCACATTTTAGCAGTATGTTTAAGCTCATGCTTTTGAGAATTTACCACCATCCATCCATCCATCCTCATCCCCTTTTTCCCATTTTGCACATGGGGTCGAGATGTCATTTCGATAGTGACAATCATCTGGAACCAAGGTTTACACCACCAGGTGGCTAGCCCTGCCATGGTAGTTCATTCATACCACTCATTCCCACACACACTTACACCTATGACCAATTTAGTATGTCCAATCCACCTACTGCATGTCTTTGGAATGTGGGAGGAAACCCTGAGATTTTACCACTGTACTCAACATCTGTTTCAGACAAAGGTTCTTTTCTCAGTTTATCATAGTTGAGGTAATCCATTTATAGGATCAAAGGATCATAGGAAGTTACTAGGCTATTGGCCCTGAGGCCCTTATAAGCCTAGCCAAGAGTTTAGCCCATGTTTAGACAAGTCAGCATAGAAAGCCCCTGTCCAGCAGGGACACAGGTGGAATCCCAGGGGTGTATATTTATTATATTTTCAGTGTATCTACAGTCAAAAGAGAGTAAACAATTTTTGCTAATTCAGTTTTGTTTCTGTTCTCTTGTGTAGCACAGCATTCAAATATAACCAAGTAGGATTCTATGTAATCTTTCTCAGACAGTTTATTTAATGGTGATATAACTTTTGAAATCATTAATATACTGTCAAAATATATCTGTGTCTACTATAAACTCTTACCATAAATGTAGATGTTAGAGTGTATTCACTGTTGCAGTCCTGGTTTCCCACTATCCAGCCCCATTGTCCCTCTCTCTCTCTCTCTCTCTCTCTCTCCTTCTGTATCTCTATTACTCACCCCTTACAGGGCTATTGGTATTTACTTTTTGCTGGTGGTGTTTTTTCCACCATAACTTAGCTCCCTATTTGGGGGTTCCTGACATTTGGGGCAAGAAAAACTGACATAATGGTGTCTGCTGCCTGTTTTTATACCCCTGATGTCGGTCCTGGAGTGACAGCAACCGACGCAGAGGTGGATCTCTGGTGTTCGGGCTGACTGGGGGCTACCTGCAGGCAGATGACCCAGGTGTGATGACTGCAACAGTGAATACACTCGAACATCTACATTTATGGTAAGTGTACGCAACTGTACTTTCTTTGGTATGTCAACAAACGGGGGAATCAAGTCATATCTCCTGTGCAGGTTGGCTCTCAATTCTTGGGGGTTGGCAACTCAGTGTCAGCTGACCCTTCAGGCAGATTACATTCCTTCCAGTCAGAGTGTTGTGGCAGACACATTTATTTCCAGTTTGATGACCAGGGAGGTCTACTGGGCTCAAAGAGCCCGTTTTCAGTGAAGGCCCGGGGAGAAAAGCTCCAATAATACATAGTACAAGCTCCATAATATAATGTACAATATATAGTGGAAACAGAAACAAGCTCAGAAAATTTTACATACAAAATAGCAAAAACTAAACAAAAGTTAAACAGTAGCTTAGAGAAGAATGTAAAGCATATTTACATGTTTAGTGGTTGAGAACAGTGGTACAAGTTTAAATTAATACACAGGTTTAAATCATCTGAAAATGATATAGAAGTAATATTAGCATGGATGAGTTCTTTATGCATGAATAATAGCATAAGTTAGATTAGTACAGAGGTTTAAATCCTCTGAAAGTTTGCATTAACATTTAAACATTTACATTTATTTAACATTAAAAGTTAACATTTTGCATGAAGGCAGTACAAAGGGTTAATCAATAGTGTGTAAGGAAGAACAAAACTTTGTGTGTGATAAAGTATTTATGTATTGAGCAGGTTAGGTAGGTGGAATGCAATTGCATTTCCATTTTTGGGAGAGGTAAGAATGCAGCAGGGTTTTGAAGTGTTCAGAGTTCTCAGAAGTTCTTAAGGATGGAGAGAGAGAATTCCATTTTTTGGCGATGGAGAAGGATAGGAGAAGCTGACCAGCGGGACAGTTTGGTTTATAAACAGAGATTAGATTTTGGTGGGTAGATCTTAAGAGTTCTGTTTGGGGTGTACAATGTTAAGATGCTTGTTAGTGCAGGGCATATAGTTGGTTTGAAAATAAGCTTGTGGGTGGTGATGAGTTGGAGGTAGTCAAGGTAGTTTGGGAGTTCTAGCCATTGCAGCTAGTGGAGAGGTTTACAGTGATGAGTGGAGTATTTGGAGGTGGTGGCGAACTTTGAGATTTTATTGTAACAGGATTCTAGTTTAGAAGAGATGGAGGAAGATAGGCTGGTTAGTAGGGGAGTGACATACATTAGTGAAGGTAGTAAGAAGGTAGTGGCAAGGGTTTGTCTTGTTGATGGGGGGAGAAAGTGGGAGTTTCTATACAGCATGCCAAGTTTCTGATGGGTTTTCTTTTTATTTAGCTGAATACGGGTATTGAATTTTAGGTGTTCGTCAATAGTAACTCCAAGAAGTTTAGCAAAAGGAACAATTTCTATAGTGGAGTTGGCAAGGCTTGTAATCTTGAAATAGATTTTGTCTAGGTGGATAGATGTTGAGGGAGAGAATAGAAGGATCTTTGATTTGATGGCATTCGAAGAGAGGTGATTTTGGAGCATCCAGTTCTCAGTAGTTGAGAAGGCAGTTTGAGTTTTTGTTTGGAGCAGGCCCATGACTCAATCCCATGAGTGGATGTTGCATAGGGATTTGTTTCTGGACATTATCTACCGGTGAAGTACTCAAGCATATTTATTTGCCTCCCCTACGAACAGACAACTTTCAAAGTTTTGTGCCAGAGTTCCCGATCCTCAGACATGGAAGATGGATGCCCTGGCCTTCTCTTGGAAGGGGATGTTTCTCTATGCATTGCCCCTCTTCCTCCTCCTTCAGAAAGTTCTGCTAAAAATTCAACAGGACCAACCAAAAACCTTGCTAGTGACCCCCTTTTGGTCAAGACAACATTGGTTCCCCCTACTTCTGTATTTAGCCAAGGGCAATCATTACAAGTTACCTCACAGGGTGGATCTAGTCGCACAGGATAAGGGATCTCTAATGCATCCACAAATGTCAGCCCTTCAGATGATACTGTGGGTGCTAGGATTTTGATCCCTTTCAGACACCTATTACAAGTTCTGCAGGAGGACAGAAAACTGAATACTAGAAAATCTCACATTTCCAAATGGAAGAGATTTTCCATCTGGTGTCTTTCCAAAAACCTGTAACCATTGTCCGGATATTCCAGTGGTTTTGTTTTGTCTGTGTGAACTACTGAAGACTACTGGATTATTATATTCTTTGGTAAAAGCTCATCTCTTAGCCATTTCTATCTGCCTATGACTCCTCCTTTGGCTTCAAGGTTGGAAGTCAAACTTTTCTTGAAAGGCATCTTTCATACCAGACTACCAAGGAAACTAATACCTCCTCCTTGGAATTTAAACTTTGTTTAGAAAAACTTACATTGCCTTTCTTTGAACCAGCAGTTTTATCTTCCCTTTAACATTGCACTTGGAAGATAGTGCTTCTTTTGGCTATCACTTTAGCCAGAAGGGTTTCAGAACTTTAGGCCCTTATGGCTTCTTCTCCTTTTACTGTTTTTCACAAGGATAAGGTGTCCCTATGCACTAATCCCTCCTTCATGCGTAAAGTGCTGAATGAGTTGTCACTTAGTCTTTTAACCTGCACACTTTCTTTCCCTCTCCACATTCTTCTAGTGAGAGGATCTTGCATATCACGGATGTGCAAAGTCAACTCCGGTTTTATTTGGATAAAAGCAAGTCCTTTAGGAAATCTGACCATTTCTTTGTTTCCTACTATCCCAGGGCTCTGGGCAGACCTGTTTCCAAGCAGACAAGCTCCTTCTGGATCTCTAAGGCTATTTCCTTTTGGTATGTGGCTCACAAGCAAAATCTGAGGGTAATGCTACTCAATGCTAGAAGTCCAAACCTCAAAATGCACTCACTCGAGGCACTCCTTAAAATGGCGAACATTGACATCTGTGCAGTGACAGAGACCTGGTTCAAAGCTCCAGTGAGCACCCCTGCATTACCAGGCTAAAATTCATACCACACCTTTCGGCCACCAAACCCGGACCGAAACACTAAAGGTGGAGGTGTGTCCATATTCATTAAGAATATCCACACCTCCAAGCTAGTTGCTCAGCATAATGCATCCGAGATTATCCAAGTTCAACCAACTCTGGGCAAAACCGCAATCCAGATTGAAGCTTGCTACAGACCCCCCACCATGCCCCAGGATTCCCACTCCTCTTTTCTTGATACACTGGAAAATATTAAGGTACAACCCAACACTCTAATAATGTGTGATTTCAACTACCCTACCATTAACTGGGAAAACAACTCTTTTGCTCAACGTTTTCTGGAAATCATCAGTTCCAGTGCCTTGGATCAACTTATCCACACCCCCACCAGGGGCAACAATATCCTAGACCTGGTCATCACCAACATGGGTGACCGGTGTTCCACACCAGAGGTCAGCTCCTCATTGGTCAGATCCGACCACATGCTAATCACCCCAGACATCCACATCCCGCTCCCACCCCCCATTAGGAAAACAACTGTAAAACATTTCTCCAAAGCCAACTTCACGCTTCTTAAGACAGAAGTGGCAAACTTCACGACACCCATGCAGATGGATAATAGAGGTACAACTGCTGAATCCTACACAAATGCACTTTATAAGCACTTACATGAGTGCATGGATCGTGCTATTCCTAACAGAACCAAGATGCTATCCTCCAAAAAAAGGAAGCCAATCTGGTGGTCTTCTGCCATAAACAAACTCTACAACAGAAGAAAGAAACTGTTGCAAAAAAGGGTAAAATCCCACGATTGGAGGAACTCCCTGGTCAGCCTCAGTAAGAAGATGAGATCCCTCATAAAATCCTCCAAAGCTAGTTATGAAAACAAAATTGCCACTGATTCTAAAGACAACCACAAAGCATTCTATAGCTATGTCAATAATCTCAATGGCAACACTCATATCTGCTCTGAGTTACAGCACAATGACACTAAATATACAGAACCAACTGATATTACCAACATCCTGGCAGATAGGTTCAGTGTTAACTTTACCCTCCTCTCACCCCCTAAAGGGCCCATCTGTATACTGGAAGAATGCAGACTTCCTGTAATCATGGCTGCACAGGTAAAAACCTCACTCTCCAAAGCCAAGAACACAGCATCCATGGGACCTGACAACATCCCAGGCTGCCTTCTACATGAACTACAGAATGAACTGGCACCCCCACCTAAGTACAATGTTCAGTCATAGCCTCACCTCAGGCTTTGTGCCCATTGAATGGCGCACCACGACAGTTATCCCACTCCACAAAGGGGGGCCACAACAGACCCCGGGAACTACTGCCCCATTAGCCCGACGAGCCTCATCTGCAAGGCCATGGAACGGTATCATCATGGAACTCATAAACAAAGACATTGGAGATCTCCAAACTCTGGACCCCACACAGTTTGGGTTTGTAAAAGGCAGATCATGTCTCCTAAACCTGATAGACTTCTTTGAAGTAGTCACCAAAGCCATAGATGAGGGTAAGGTGGTTCACACAGCCTATCTAGATCTCGCCAAGTTGTTCAACACCATCCTCCACTCTGGAATTATAGATAAACTCACTAAACTAGGTATAAATCCCTATGTCACAAGATCGGTTGCCAACTGGCTTACTGACAGAACCCACACTGTGAAAGTAGCAGACTCCAAATCAGACTTCAGACCAGTGACAAGTGGAGTACCACAGGGTTCAGTCCTGGGTCCTCTCCTGTTTGGTATCTACTTCTCTGAAGTACAGGCTAACACAGAACGTCTTTGGCTAACTAAATTTGCAGATGACTGCAAACTAGGAGTCATAATCGAAACACCTAACGATGTGGACATCCTACAAAAAGGCCTCACTAAGACAGGTGCCTGGTGTCAAAGACATGGTCTCAAGCTCAATGCCAAAAAGTGCATTGTCATCCCCTTTGGTAAAAACTCTGCACCCATGAACTACCACATAGGTGGTAGTCTACTTAACACTGAAAGTGTGATAAGAGACCTTGGGACACAGGTGGACAGTAGTCTCTCCTTTGATAATCACATCGCCACAGTGGTCAGGAAATCCTTCTACATGGCACACCTCATCACAAAAGGTTTCTCATCCAGAAAGAAAGAGGTCATTTTTCCCCTCTAACCATCACTCATTAGACCCATTATAGAGTACAATGCCCCTTTTGGTATGTACCTCACAAGACATCTACAACAACTGGAAAGGCCGCAAAAATACCTCACAAAGAGGATTACTGGCCTCAAACAAATGCCTTACGCAGACCATCTCAAAACACTCCAGCTTTACTCCGTCGCATATTGCCTATTCCGAGGCGCTCTCTTCCTAACATACAAAGCTATGTCAAACCCAGAGCTGTTGGACATGCTCCACTTAAAGAAATCCCAGTCCCTCCGAGCTACACGCTCTAGGGACCTAAACCTTGTCACCACAATAAACAGAACATGCTGTAGGGATAGATTCCTGTCTCAGAGACTTCCCATACTCTGGAACAGACTACCTATCTATGTCAAACACATCTCCTCATTAGCACTCTTCAAGAAAAATCTTGATGATTGGATGGGTAATAGGAAGTTCACCCCGGGGATCACTTCTGTGGTTCTGCTTGACAGGGGCACAGGAAAATAATTTTCTTGGGTGGCGAAAGCCAGGGTACCTTTTTGGCTAGGCTTGTATAGGCCCTAGGGCCAATAGCCTAGTACCTACCTATGAACCTATGGGAAAACCCTTGCATCTCCAATAAAGGCTCATTCCACTGGAGCTGTGTCTTCTTCAGATGCCTTTTTCAAGAGTCTGGATACTTCCTCTGTCTTAGAAGCAGCCACTTGGTCTTCTGTCCATACCATTCCAAAACACTACAAGATGGATGGTATATCTAGGTCTTGAGCGGGTTTTGCTAGGGCTTTTCTTCAGGGATTTGTAGAGAGTGCTACTGCTCCTCCTCCCTTTCTTCTTCATGAGCTTTGGTACTCTCCCTCATGTTATGATTACTGCAACATATGAATAGACGATCATAGAGTAGTTGTGTAAAATCTTACCATAACACTAGATGTGCTTCTCTTCTTTATGTTTTAGTATTCTATCCCTCCCACCTTCCCCTTGATGCTTGCTAGTTTCCTGGATGTGTGTTTCTCAGTTTATCTCATGCTGGTGTTCTTCCTGCGGCATTCAGTTTTGAGAATGGTACTTGCCGAAGAATGCTGTATACCCGACGTCACTTTGTGACCGACGTTGGACAGGATCCTGTGTGTGACGTTGCTTGTTGCCTTGCAGTAGTTTTGGACTTCTGTATGCTGGCCGGACGTTCGGGGTAGCCTGCGGTGGACTCCCTCATGTTGTGAATACTGCAACATACAGAAGAGAAGGACCTCTATGATTATGGTAGGACTTTACACAACTATTCTTTCTGAAGCTATACAAAGGTTAAGGTGTAGGGTGTAGTGTACCCAGATGATCCAGGAGTTGTTTATTCACAATATTTTGTTCTATTTTGTCTGGAGATTTAATGTGGGCATCACCTGCTTGAGCTTTGTGTACCCATCATATTAATGCGATTAATTACAACATCTTTCTTTCATTTATTTAATTGTTATTTTAATTTCTATCTAAGCTGGAATACTTATCCACTTGAAACATTTTCAGATTCAGTGTATGAACAAAAATTAAAACATCATTGACCAAATTAAATACAATATTAAATCAAAATAATTGTTTAAATTGTTTTGGTACAAAAAAGAAAAAGTAACTGAGTTGTAATTACCAAGGTTTCCTACATTACAGTAATATTATAGGTCACCCATTACAACATAGCATATATTGAGTACAAGTCCCATATTGACATACCGTTGCAATACTATTGGAATGACATATTTGCAGAGTATTTACCGTATGTACTGATGCAAACAGTAGATAGATAGATAAGAGGGATGAGATGAGTAATACAAACTAAACACACTGTTCAAACTCAGCCTCTCCACAAGCTACGTACCATAGAGTGGCGCACAGCAACGGTTATTCCCCTCCACAAAGGTGGATCCACAACAGACCCCAAGAACTATCGCCCTATAAGCCTCACTAGCTTGGTCTGCAAGGCTATAGAGCGCATCATCATGGAACTCATTAACAGAGACATCGGGAACCTCCAAACACTGGACCCTACCAAGTTTGGGATCATGCCTCCTAAACCTGGTGGACTTCTTTGAGACCGTTACCAAGGCTATAGATGAGGGAAAGGTAGTACAGTCTAGCTAGACCTTGCAAAGGCCTTCGACACCATTGCCCATTTTGGTATTATAGACAAGCTCACCAGCCTGAACATAAACCCCTACGTCACAAGATGGGTTGCCAACTGGCTCACAGACAGAACACACATGGTGAGAGTTGCAGGAGCTAGGTCCGACTCTATACCGGTTACAAGTGGTATTCCCCAGGGCTCAGTCCCCCAGGGCTCAGTCCTAGGACCCCTCCAGTTTGGCATATACTTCTCAGAGGTACAGGCAAGCACAGGAGGACTATGGCTGACCAAGTTCGCAGATGACTGCAAACTAGGGGCTATAACTGACTCTCCGGCTGACGCAGACATCCTTCAAAAGGGTCTCACTGAGACGGATACCTGGTGTCAAAATCATGGCCTCAAGCTAAATGCCAAAAAGTGCATAATCATCCCCTTTGGAAAAAACAAAGTACCCATAAACTACCACATAGGTGGTAGTCCCCTAAATACGGAAGACGTAATAAGGGATCTGGGGACCCAAGTAGATAGTAATCTCTCCTTTGATAATCACATTGCCAAAGTGGTTAGAAAATCCTTTTATGTGGCCCACCTGATCACATAAGGGTTCGTATCCAGATCAAAAGAGGGCATTATGCCCCTCTAGGCATCACTCATCAGACCCATCATAGAGTACAATGCCCCATTTGGGATGTACCTTACAAGACCTCTGCAACATCTAGAAAGACCACAGAAGTACCTCACCAAGAGGATCACTGGTCTCATACAGATGCCCTATGAAGCTCGACTGAAGAAACTCTAGCTGTAGTTGATTGCATACTGCCTACTCAGAGGTGATCTCTGCCTGACATACAAGGCCATGTCCAACCCAGAATTGATGGACATGCTCCACCTAAAGAAAACCATATCCCCTTGAGCCACACGCCCTAGGGATCTAAACCTCACCACAACAATAAATAGGATGTGCTGGAGGTATAGATTCCTGTCCCAGAGACTTCCCATGCTTTGGAACAAGATTTTAATCTGCATTAGGCAGAGCTCCTCGCTAACACTCTTCAAGAGAAACATTGACGAGTGGATGGGAAATAGAAAGTTTACAATAGGGATCACTTCAGTGGCTCTGCTGGACAGAGGCACAGGGAACTAATCTAAGGGGGCGGCAAAAGCCAACACATTCTGGCTAGGCTTATAAATGCCTTTGGGCAGATAGCTTAGTACATACCTATGAACCTATGAACTTATGAACTTCTACTGAGTTTCTCCTTGGTTTACTTCAGTTCTGCAAACAGTTCTGACTAAAACAGCTCACTTCATAGTTACTGCACTTCATGGACTATTTATTTATTTATTTATTTATTTTATTTTACATTTGTTTACCGGGATAGTCCATCTGGATATATGTCCATTTTCAGCGGAGGCCCGGGGAGAAAAGCTCTAGCAGCTTGTAATGCAGCTCAGGAAACCTTCAAAGTTTTTGGTTAACTCTGTTAGTTTTAGTTACACTGTAGTAAAAACAGCTACATTTAAATGTAAAAGGAAAGCAGTTAATTCGCTCTGTTGTGGGCTGTTAGCATAAAGGCAAGATCTGTCATTTCAGCATGAGTTTAGGAAATATGGGTAAATGGCAGAGAACACAAATGCTTCCGTCCACTGCTGGAACTAGATGCAGTATGTTCATGAAAGTGGACCTAGAAGAAAACAAAAATGGAACTTTATTCAGCTCACAGTTCCAGTTCCCAAACAAAATGCAGTGTCTTAGGTTAATGTATGATTTACTCCACTATTAAAAAGGCCCAGCATACAACAAACTTCTGGTCCAACAGAAGCTAAAGGTTCTGACTTAATCTGGACTTCACCTACAGCATCGCACCCAAGCTTACATTTCTGTACTTACCTAAGAACTACAAAACTACCTACTCTTAGAATTTGAAGGACTTTTGCATTCCTGAGAATCTCTATCCAGGCATAAGGATTGACTAGACAATGATTCTTCCTTTTTTAGACCCTAATGAACTTACTCCATGCCTTGGACAATTACAATATTCATTTAATAATAACCTATTAAGCAAAAGCATGCAGGAATTTCACTACAACAGAATATCTAAATGCTTTTAAAGAAATGGTGTTATTAACATACTATTTATGTCATACAGTGGCATTAGCAATGCTTTAAAATCCTCCCAAAATTAAAAAATATAGCATTTATTTACAAATTTTACAATGCATATAGCAATTAATACCCTTAGCAATGCTATATATTTATATTACATATAGCATTTATTACCTCAGAATGCTTAAAAAGAAAAATCAATACACTCACACACACACACACACACACATATATATATATATATATATATATATATATATATATATATATATATACATACAAAGGTCTAATGAAAAGGAATAACTGACCCAAAAATTGACATTCACAAAATCAAAAACAAAAGGTCAACTTTGCAAATGGTGACATGTAACTATGCATGTGCTGAGTAAGAATCTCAGCTCATGCAAAACAAAGGATCTGAAGTAGGATATTCATTTGTCTGCAACCTGTGGGTTATGGATCCGATATCGGATCCGAACCGGCATGGTTTTCCAGCTATGGATCCAAGCTCTCAGCTCCTCCCCTCACCCATAATGCCCTGCTCTACCCTCATGACCTCAGATCTCGTTTGCCGCGCTGGTGACTGGATTTGCATTCATAGCTCTCAGCTAAGTGGTGATTTATTACCTGTTAAAACAGAAAATTTTAAGTTTTTTGTGTAATTCTGTGTGAAAGTTTAGGTTTCCCTCTTTGATAGTTTTAATTTGAGTTAAATTAAGTAATTTTTTTCCCTCCCCTCGCTGTTGCGTAGAGTGTGTGTGTTGGGCCTGTGTGTCTTTTTGTTTTAAGTTACTTTTAGTAGCTTTATAGATTATGGCTGATCAGCCTAAATCTATTTTTTCCAAATGCTCCGAGTGTGGCCATAAGCTCTCACCGGCTGATGGCCACACTCGGTGTGTTAAGTGTCTCGGGGTTGAACACCTCACATCTGGTTGTTCCATTTGTGCAGGGTTCAACCCCAGGGCACTGAGGGAGCGGAGGTCCAAGCTTGTCTTGGCGGGTCTTTTACCGCCAGACTCGGCTCGCCCCTCCCCTCCTTCGGGAACAACGGTGTCTTCGGGTGTTCCGCCTGTGGGACGCCCTCCTGCTCCTGGGACTCAACCTCCCGCTTCTGGAGAGGAGAGGGATGCTAGTAAAAAGGACCGGAGGGAGAAGCACCTGGCGGGCCGAGACCTCTGTTTCGCCCCGCCAGCCAAGCTGGCTTCTCCCGGCTCAGTGTCGGTTCGGTCTCCTCCTTCGGCTCCGGTCCCTGTGTGCTTTTCACCGGGTCCTGAGGAGGAGGAGACCCGATCTCCGTCGAGGCTATCGAGGAGGCACTCCAGGCCTACCTCAGTAGCCTCGTCGAGATCTACCCATAGCCTTTCTGATGCTGATCTGGACGGATGATGAGAAGGTTCATCCAGGCCCAGATGCAGATGGGAGTGCTCTTGCCTCCCCTCCGGGAGCTCAACACCCTTTTAAGCCTATTGCTCCTTCTCCGACCCGCTATCCGGGTTCGAGCAGCTGGAGCCGAGCAGCTTCGAGCCGGGGGTGGGTCGGCGCCGATAGTACTTGGTACCGGATCCGACCCTGCCCTCGAGTGCGCCGGACCCGACCTCTCGGAGCCTGGATCCGAGCCGGATCCGGGGATCAGTGCTCCTTCGGCGCCGTCTGTGTCGGAGCGTACTGTCCTTCGGATCCGGCCGGCGCCGGCTCGTCCACTCCTCGGATCCGAGGGGAGCCATTGTCGGATCCTTTGGTCGAGGTCGGCTCCCCTTCGGCTTTTGATGTAGTGGAGAGGGCTCTGTTGAGGGTCTCCGGACCCCGGCACTTGTTCCGGCTCCGTCCCGCGCTCCCTCTGCACTGGGCCAGGCTTCCACCATCCGGCCCCTGAGACAGCCCGTTTCTGTGCCCCAAGTTGCTCCTATGGAGCAAATTGCTGCTTGAGGACTCCTCTGACAGCCCCCAGAGGAGGTTCCTCGCAAGCATACGCAAAAGGAGGCACATTGACTCCCGAGTCTCTCACAGAAGACACGGACTTGGAGGAAGGGAAGGCTCCCCACGGTCACCCGAGGATGTCTCCTTTGGAGACATCATGGAAATACTCCGTATAAGGGGGTGGTCTGCCCCAAGTCTTCCTCGGACGAGTCCGTGTTCTTGGAGGCATTTGAAGCGGGCCCGTCTACCTCTTGGGTGTCCCCTGCCGACCCCTGGTGGACCTTATTACCACCAGGGCGTGGAAGGAACCGGACACCGTGGAGCCAATTCCCAAAAGACCGGATAGGATCCTTAGTCCGCCATCCGACCGGGCCCATTGGAGTAAGGGGCCTCCGGTAGATGCCATGTTGACGGCCACAAAGAGGGAACTGGCTCAGGAGAGTCCTCAGTCCACCCACCGAGCAAGGAGTCTCGGATGATGGACCGCTTGGGAAGCGGATGTTCAGTTCGCGACCTTCTCGGTAAGGGCGCTGAACTATTTGGCACATGTCATTAGGATGCAGCGAGATCTTATTAAGGAATACGCTGCATCCCCCCCTGAGTCCATTTCGGAGGAGGACAGAGTTCTGCACTCCACCCGTATGGCCACTCTTAGGTCAGTTACAAATACTTCTATGCGGCTACTCTCCCATGCAACGGAAGGCGCCGCTAGAGCTGCGGGGACAGGACTGGTCACTAGACGGCAGGCCTGGCTCCGTCACTGCGATTTTTCTGAGCCCTTCAAAGCGTCGGTTGCGAACGCCCCCTTTGATGGTTGTGCTCTGTTTGGCAAGACCGTGCGCGAGGCGTTGACCCAGAGCGAAAAGGACGGAAGACGCTGTCTGCCGTCGAATCCGCTTCTCTGCACCCCAGAGGCCCTATTCTAGGAACCAAAAGGGTCAGAAGAAGATGTGGTTCGAAGTCGCAGCAGTCCCAGCCTGCTCCGGACAACCAGTCCTTCCGTGGCAGAGGAGGACAGGGAGGACGCCGCCCTAGAGGCAGAGGGGCTCCCAGAAACTTCGGGTCCAGGGAACCTTTCTCTGAACGGCCCGCGCAGCAACCCTGAGGGGTTGCCCGACTGCTCTACTCTGGAGGCAGTCGGGGACGTTTTTCGGGGCACCTAGCGGCATGGGAGTCCATAACATCGGACCGCTGGGTTCTCCAAATCATATCCAGGGGATATCGCATTCCTTTCCTTCACCTTCCAAAGTTAAAGTCCCTCCCAGACGTCCCACCCGGTCAACGGGAGGCCGCTTTGGCAGAAATTGGCCATCTGCTAAAGAAAAGAGCCATCCAGCCCGTTCCCCCAGACCAGATCGGATCAGGGTTCTACTCCAGATTCTTTTTAGTGCCAAAAAAGACGGGGGAACTAAGACCAATCCTAGACCTCTCTCTCTTGAATCTGGCAGTCCCCAAAGAAAAATTCCGAATGGTCACTCTGCAATCTATTCTCCCCCTTCTGGGAGAAAATCACTGGATGTGCTCGATAGACCTCAAGGACGCGTACTACCACATCCTGATGGACAGGCGCTCCAGGAGGTTTCTCCGCTTCGGCTGGGAGCCAGTCACTACCAGTCTCGGGTCCTTCCCTTTGGTCTCACCACAGCCCCCAGGGTGTTCACCAAAGTATTAGCAGTGGTAGCGGCCCACCTGAGGCTTCAGGGGGTGCAGGTCTTCCCTACCTGGACGACTGGCTTCTTACCGCCCCAACAAGGCATCTACTTCTATTGGCGAGACTCCTTTCTCCATCTTGCTCCCTTTCTGGGCATCACAATAAATACAAAGAAATCCAACCTGGCCCACACAGCTCTTAGATTTTATAGGGGCCAGGCTAGACACAAGGAGTTCTGAGCCTTCCTCACTGCGGACAGAGTTCTAAATCTGCAGCTCCAGGTGCGGGCCATTCTCCATTCAAGTTCTGTTCCAGCGGAGTTGGTCCTGAGGGCTCTAGGGTCCATGGCATCGGCTATAGCACTTCTTCCTCTTGCCAGGCTCAATATGCATTCTACAGTGGACGCTCTTAGTACAGTGGTCATACCTTGCTCTACCCATGCATCATCCCATAGCGATCAGCAAGGCTTGCAAGCGGTCCCTCTTGTGGTGGCTCCACTCCCGGACCCCCACAAAGGCCGCCCATTTTGTGCTAATCCCCCCCTGGCCCCGGTGACCACGGACGCCTCCGGCCCCGGGTGGGGGGCACTTGGGCCGGACCGTCCAAGGCACGTGGAGCGATTCAGAGACCTTACTGCATATCAATGTTCTAGAGATGAGAGCAGTGCTCTTAGCGTTGCTAGCACTTCAGGACTTTCTTCCCTTGGGAACAATTGCGATTCAATCGGACAACATGTCTGTTGTCTGGTACATCAACAAGCAAGGGGGAACAAGGTCTTACCCTCTTTGTCGAGAGGCCATGAGAGTTTGGGAATGGGCAATCTCCACCAATCGCTTTCTAATAGCAACGCACATTCCGGTCGGTCCAACATCCTAGCGGACAAGCTCAGTCGCACCATTCTGACCCCTTACGAGTGGTCTCTCAATTGTCAAGTAGCGAACGCATATTCGCACGGTGGGGAACCCTTCATGCGATCTTTTGCTTCTCCCTCAAACACCAAGTGCGACAGTTTTTTCGCTCTAATACCTCCTCCCGGAGGTACCCCAAGAGACGCTCTGGTGCATGCTTGGCCACCCGGTCTTCTGTATGCCTATCCACCCTTGCCTCTGATGCTCCAAGTTCTTCAGAAAGCCTCTCGGGTGGGTTGCAGAATGATTCTCATTGCTCCATTCTGGCCTCGACAGATCTGGTTCCCCTTCCTAAGGTCTCACTCGGTGAATCCTCCTTGGATTCTAGATCCCATCCCGGATCTGATATCCCATCCATCCTGCATTCCTCCTCCGAATCTGGACAACCTGAAGCTGACCGCTTGGCTGCTCCAGTTCCACTCTTGATAAGGACTCGGTATTTCTTCACCGGTAAAGGCCATTTTGGTGGCGGCTCATAAACCATCCACTAGAAAGGTTTACGAAGCAAATGGAAGCGTTTCTCTTTGTGGGCGGAGCGGCAAGGCCTGAATCCCTTCACGGTTCCTCTCCCTTTAGTGCTTGACTTTCTAACCACTCTCTTTAACGATGGTGCCAGCAGTTCCACAGTCAAAGTACAACTGGCGGCAATTTCTCACTATCACATTGGCCATGACTCTAATCCTCTTATGTCAGCCAAATTGTGTAAAATTTTTCTTAAAGGTACTTTTCTTCTCAGGCCCCTATAAAACAAGCAGTTCCTCCTTGGGACCTTTCTCTGGTCCTACAGGCCTTGACCGCCCCTCCTTTCGAGCCAGCGGCTACGGTGGATCTCAAATTCTTGTCCTACAAGACAGCCTTTTGGTAGCCATTACATCAGCCAAGAGAGTTTCTGAACTTCAAGCATTATCAGCTAAACCTCCTTACTTGGTATTTCATCCGGACCGTGTCTCCCTCAGGACCAACCCGTCCTTTCTTCCTAAAATCGCTTCTGAAGCAAACATCAATCAATCCATTAACCTCCCTGTTTTCTTCCCTAAATATGAAAACAAAGGTGAATATAAGCTACATTCACTAGATGTTCACAGGCAACTTAGATTTTATCTGAACAGGACAGCTGGTCATAGGCAATCCGACCAGCTGTTTATTTCCTTTGCAAAATTCAATTTGGGCAAGCCAATCTCTAAAGTTTCTCTGTCCCGCTGGATTTCACAGTGCATTTTATTGGCTTATCAAGCTTCAGGAAGGCCCGCACCGGAGGGTGTTCATGCCCATTCAACCCGGTCAGTATCTACCTCGGCAGCCTTCAAGGCTAGGATTCCTCTAGATGATATTTGTGCAGCAGCCACGTGGGCTTCATCTCATACGTTTATTTCCCACTATAAGTTGGATCTTGCATCTAGGGGTAGAGCATCCTTTGGCTCCGCGGTGCTCCGGAATATCCTTCCATGATGGCCGCCCAAGATTCAGGTAGCTGGGGACTCTGTCCCACAGGTTGCAGACAAATGAATATCCTACTTCAGATTTAGAAGTTATGTACTCACCATAACGTTCCATCTGAGTAGGTGTATTCATTTGTCTGCAACCATCCCGCCCTCCTATCCCCCTGGCCTATCAGTTTCCTGCATATTCTGTGTTACCCTTTTTAGGGTATTGTTGCTTTGGCAAACTCGATCTGAGGTCATGAGGGTAGAGCAGGGCATTATGGGTGAGGGGAGGAGCTGAGAGCTTGGATCCATAGCTGGAAAACCATGCCGGTTCGGATCCGATATCGGATCCATAACCCACAGGTTGCAGACAAATGAATACACCTACTCAGATGGAACGTTATGGTGAGTACATAACTTCTAATTAAAAAACAGAACAAAACATCATTTTTGCAAGGGAGTAACCTCTACTCTAGCTGCACCCCTCATACTCTTACTAATTATATATACTAACTTTGAGATTGCACAATCCTGGAGAAAGGACCTATTTGCCTACTCAGAGAATTGTATGATCTCGCAACTAAATTTTGTCGACTAAACAGATGTCAGTCAAATGGGAATTTCAGCTACCCTATATATATATATATATATATATATATATATATATATATAAATACAGATACATATGTATGATATATATATATATGTGTATATATATATATATATATATATATATATATATATACATAAACATATATAACAAGACAAAATCCGCAGAATCCCGTAGAGTGTCAGTAAGCCAAGTGTCGCATGCTTAGCCCAAAACAACAAACACTGTAAGAAACTTTCAACCAGGTGTTCTCAGTGGAATAACTAAACAAAAATGCAACCCAGATTTGGAACAATAAGAACCTAGTTGTAGTATTAACTGTTATTAAACAATAAATAAATAAATAAAAATGAAGCTGTCTACTCAAATACATCTCTTATATGTAGCAAATCAAGTAAAACATCCAATCAAGGATACAAGGATATGTTGAATTTGCAGTTTCTTTATTAGTAACCACAGACTTATATATATATATACATACATACATACATACAGACACATATGGACATCTGTACAAATGTATATCCACCTGTCTACATATATATATATATATATATATATATATATATATATATATATATATATAAAGTTTTATATAGCTACCTTAGCAATGTGCACTAACCCTAACTGTGCACCTCCATTAAAAAAAAAAAAAAAAAAAAAAAAAAAAAAAACTTGCATAACACTAGCACTTCAGTAGACAGCTCTACACACCAGTTCATAAGTTCATACATTAGTACTAAGCTAACTGCCCTTATGAGCCATTTGAAGCCTAGGCAATTATCCCTTGTGAGACTCAAATTCTGCACCTTGTGTTTGTAAGGCAAACACCTTAACCATTAGGCCACCCTCCCAACCCCTGTCGCCTTACCCAATCTTTACTCTAAGTGTAACCCTCATATACTCACACATAGACTAAATCTATCTTCTTACCTGACCCTTGCTCTAACCTTACTGCATGTGCGCACACACACACACACACACACACACACACACACACACACACACACACAGAAACACACTTGGATATACAGTAAATATACCTCCTTATTTGACCCTTACTCTAACCCTAACTCGCAAACATTCTCACATACACTAAATCTATCCTCTTGTGTGTCTGTAATTCTAACCCTAACACACACTAGGACATACACTAAATCTATCCATGTACATAACCCCTCCTGTCACTCTTAACACACACACACACACACACACACGCATTTACACGCATACACACACTCCCAGCCTAACCAAAAAAACACTTACCTTTATCACACAAACCAGCACTTGTTCAGTCATTGACACAAAACAACACTACAGTTCACATTGTTGAGTAAATAACTATTTTACAAAGTAAACTGTAACTATGTACATTTTTTCTCTCTCTCGTTCCGTGTATATATCTATATCTATATATGTATAAAATTCCATGAGATATTTTTCATTTTAGCAGCAGTGATGGTTTCTCAATATTCATATTCTACATCTTATATAATATTTTATTACTTACAATGCACACTGTCATGTTACTTAAATAAACAGATACAGCTGAACTACAGAGGCAGTGTTACTCACTGAATTGTTTCTACAGTATATTTGTATGCTGCTGTCTCAAAGCTGGAAAGACTGTTGGGTTCTTATCCTGTGTGAGTTGTTAGCATCCTGTAATTACTATTTTTTTCCCTACTTAGTGGTACAGAGTTTGAAATGTGTGCCTTGTTTTGGATCTCTCTTCCCAAGTCTGAAGGCAGAGAAGTTCTTTATTTCTGTTGAGTTTGTGAAATAAACCCAATGTTAGCATTAAAATAGTACTCCAAAACATGTTTTTTTACTGCTAATACCAGTTTGCCTTTGTCAGACTGGTGGCTCATCAGTCAGAAAATACATTTTCCATACAAACTAACATGTAAATGAGTCTTGGCTCTCAGCACTGTGTTTGAGTAATTCTTGCACCTGTTAATGGATTACTGCTTAAAGAAATGAATGCCAGCTCTGAGAACTGAGGCCTATGCTTTTTTGACTGGTTGTGGAGTCCTCTGGGCCTTGTGTATGACCAAGTTATTTGGAGTACTGTAGTGCACCCTTCTGCCAGTATGGGACAGTACTACAGTGCTGTTATGACCAAAAGGAGGGCTGTTGGTGAAGGACTAAACCCTAATGCCAGTATGACGATTCATGGGATGGAAACAGATTGTTAATAAATATTGACCACCAAGTTTATGTATACCGTAGCTGCTATGACTGAACTAAAAAGTCGGTATAAGAACTCAGGAAGTTGAACTTAGTCTTAAGCTTCTCTCTGATATACTAGACAGCAAAAATATACTGAAGTGAGACTCTAGAACAAGTAGGAATAATACTGAACTAGAGAAGGTGGGCAGTTAGTACAGAGGACTAAGTCTTTGAGCTGCTAACAAGCTGTTTCCTGTGGGATAGGGTTTGATTCCCTCAGCCTTCATTTCCCTTCTGTATGACCTTGAGTAAGTTACTAAACGAGATAGTTCTTTGGGGAAATTGGGCTAGTCTCCTCAAAAGACTCTTAAAATACATGCCTATTAGCTACCTATGAACATAAAAAGGCAAGTAATCCAATAAAAAAATCTACTTTCATAAGTTACCCTTTTTAGAGAATGTGTTAGATGAATGGGAAAAAGCTGTACCTGTCTTTGCAGGAGAAGAGGCTATGCCCTCCACTTTAGTGTAGGACAGTGAAGAAAGAAACATGGCATAGCATGGCACTGCTCCATTTAAGACAGACTAATTTTGAATTAGAAATAATTTGCCATACAGGGTGACCAAATAAAGGGAACAGATATTAAGCCAATTATTAGTGCTAAAACATTTTAGAACACTTGTAATGAAATTGACTAATAGGAACACTCTTGGGAAGACATCTGAAGATGAAGAAGCCGAGGGTTATAATACTAACTAGACACTACTGACCCGGTATTATGAAGGAAGTAGAAAATGTTTGTGTCATCTACTCAAAATGCCAAAAAGCAGCACCACACTCTCAAGTGAACCCTTTGCTCCCCCTACCTATGACAGATGCACCATTCAAGTGAACAATAAGGACATCATAGATCCACTTGTAAAATCTAGTGAAGTACATCAGTACGTACTTGCAGTTATTATCTATGCAAACCAAAGTATTGAAAGAATACCCTTATGGAGAGTGAACAAAAAAGCTATTGCAAAAGAAGTATTAGTATACTTTTTTCCTAGAGTAAGAATATTGAGAGAAATGTTTAATGACTAGGGCATTCTACTTATGTTTAAAGTAATGCAAGAGCTTTGCCATTTCTTTAAAGTGATATATATATATCTGAGGACCTCTGTATAACTCCCTTAGACAGATGGTCTAGATGAATGTTTTAACAAAACCTTAAAGTTCATGTTGTGGGAAGTTGATCAAAATAATAGGGACAACTAGGACCAGCAGCTTCCATATCTTCTTTTTACTGTAAGGGAATTATCTCAAACCAGATCTGGGTTCAAAGTAGTAAATGGGGGAACCCCAAACCTTGCTATAGTAAAAGAAATACGGGAAGACGAAATACCCCATTAAAAAGGGATAGATAGAACACTTTACCAAATGGAAAAAAAAGTTAAATAATGCAATGCACACTCACATGGTCACATGGAAGTAGCACAGGAAGTAAAGAAGAGGGCATATAATAGAAATGTTCATATCAGAGTTCAAAATAAGAGGTAAGGTAATTGTCTTGGTGCCCAGTGCTGAGAAGTTCCTAACAAGGTGAAGAGGACCATTTAAATTCATAAAGATGGAAAGTGAAGTAAACTATAAAGCGAAATAAAGTGGAAAAAAAGGAAATCAGAGCAAATACACCACATAATTTTTTTAAGACTTGGAAAGAAACTCAGGTTTCCGTCATATGTATGTATGTATACAGGCATAAAAATAGCTGAAACTGTGTCATTATTCCAGAGACTAGAAGTTAATGAATTTGTACTTAAAAACAGGGACATATTATCACAGATTCTTGACAGGATCAATTTAATCCAGTATAATGTTGAAACTCAGGTAAAAAAAAAAATAAATGCAAAGCCATCTTGGATATTGGATTCTCAGTATTAAGCAGTTAAAGAAAAGATACAGAAAAATGCTTAAATTCGGGACAATTGAAGAATCACAGAGTTTGTGGAATAACTCCATCATACTGGTCTATAGTCCTGCTTTTTCTGAGGTTTTGCAATGATTTTGGAAAACACAGTACAGGGCAAACTAGTTGAAAGGTTGGGTAAGTCAAAATGTCTGTCCATTATTGATTTAATAAAGGAATATCAGCAAATCTCATTAGATCCTAAAATCAAAGAATAAATTACATGGTCCACACATAGTGGCCGCTTCCACCATAAAGTCATCCTATTTGGGCTTCATGGAGTATAAGCAGCCTTCTAGAGATTAATAGATATGTTCCTTAAACCATCTACAGTCTACTCTGATAGTGCAGAACATTGAGAAAGCCAAGGCCATATTGGACTTCTTATATAAGTCTGCACTGATAGGCAACCCAAGAAAGTATAAGTTAAGGATGTCAGAAGCCCATTATTTGGGTTACGTTATAGATGTTTACTAAATCCACATGCAGAAAAGATGGATGCAATAAATAACTGGCCTACACTCACTGCCAGCAAATATATCAAGAGACAGATTAAGATATCCTGTGATTAGTCAGATGTTATAAGTTCATTCCAAACTCACTAAATCTCAATAGGACAGGCAGCATATAAAAAAGCATTTATAAAATTAAAGGAAATACTATAGTATGCACCCATATTATTAGCCCCAGATTGTGATAAGCTATTTAATGTCTTCAGAGATGCCTCAGAGGTGGACACCAGGGCAGTCTTATTGCAAATGTCCAATGGAGAGGAACAATCTGCATGTTACATTAGCCATAAATTCAGCAGTGCTGAGAAGTAGTACTCTGTGACAGAGAGGCAATGCATAGAAATAAGGTGGGATCTTGTTATGTTAAAATATTGTTTCTTGGGAAAACAATTCAAATTAGCAATAGACATTGCCTGACTATAGTACCTATATGGGCAGAAAGACTGAAATACTAAACATTCTACCTGGATCTTGTTAAACCACGTTATTATAGGTTCATAGGTTCATACTAGGCTATCTGCCCGAGGGCATTTACAAGCCTAGCCCATAGTTTTGTGGCTTACGCCACCCCTTTAGTATGGGGAACTATACCCATTATTCTGCTGTGCCTCTTTTGAGCAGTGACACTGAGGTAATCCCTGGGGTATATCTGCGATCTCCCATCCATTGGTCAAGATTTCTCTTGAACAAGGCCAGCGAGGTGCTCTGCCTCACATATACCGGGATTTTATTCCACAGCATAGGGAGTCTTTGGGTGATGAATCTATCCCTCCAGCACGTCCTATTAATAGCCGTGTCGAGGTTTAAGTCTCCGCCCTTGTGGCTCTGACGGATCTAGATTTTTGAGGTGAAGCATATTCATCAAATCTGGGTTTGACATGGCCTTGTATGTTAGGCAAAGGTCACCTCTGAGCAAGCGGTGGCGACTGAATAGAGCTGGAGTTCTTTCAGTCGGGCAGCATAGGACAGATGTTTGAGACCCTTTATCCTTTTGGTGAGGAACTTTTGTGGCCTCTCCAGCTGCTGCAAGTGTCGGGTCAGATACATTCCGAATGGGGCATTGTACTCAATCATTGGTCTGATGAGTGATGAGTATAGGGAGACTATGACCTCCCTTGATCTAGATGAGAATCCCTTCATAATAAGGTGGGCAATGTAGAAGGTCTTCCTAACTACTTTAGCTACATGGGTGTCAAATGACAGTCTACTATCAACCTGGGTCCCCAGGTCCCTGATAACTTCTTCTGTGCTCAGTGGATTGCCACCTATTTGGTAGCTAGGGGTAACCTTGTTTTTCCCGAAGGGTATGACTATGCATTTTTTGGCATTTAACTTTAGGCCATGGCTCTGGCACCAGTTATCCGTTTCTGTGAGACCCTTCTGAAGGATATCTGTGTCAGATGTGTTTTCTACTATGGCCCAGTTTGCAGTCATCTGCAAACTTTGTCAGCCATAACCCTCCTGTGTTTGCTTGTACTTGGAAAAGTAGATGCCAAACAAGAGTGGGCCCAGGACTGAGCCCTGTGGTACACCACTTGTGACAGGCTTTGAGTCTGACATGGCACCAGCAACTCTGACCCTGTGGGTTCTGTCACTCAGCCAGTTTGCAACCCATCTTGTGATGTATGGGTTAACATTTAAGCTGATGAGTTTTTCAATGATACCTGAGTGGGGTATTGTATCGAAGGCCTTCGCCAGATCGAGGTAGGCTGTATGGACTGCCTTTCCCTCATCAATGGCTTTGGTGACTGTTTCGAAAAAGTCAACCAAGTTTAGAAGGCATGATCTGCCTTTGACAAAGCCAAACTGGGATGGATCCAAAGTCTGCAAATTCCCTATGTCTTTATTTATGAGGTCCATTATGATCCTCTCCATGGCTTTGCAGATAAGGCTTGTCAAGCTAATGGGCCGGTAATTTCCAGGGTCGGTGGAGGCATCGCCTTTGTGAAGTGGGACCACAGTTGCAGTGCGCCACTCCCTGGGTACGTATCCAGAGGTAAGACTATGATTAAACAGCTGTCCTAGCTGTGGGTTTAATTCCTCGTTGAGTTTGTGGAGCACACAGCCGGGGACACCATCAGGTCCCATGGATGCTGTGTTTTTTGCTTTGGAGAGAGCAGTTCTCACTTGGGCGTTGGAGATGTTTGGGGGGCTGCAATCGCTTGGTATAGATATCTCTCCTTTTTTTGGGGGGGGAGAAGTTTGCACTGAACCTGTCAGCCAGTATGTTGGCAATGTCTGTAGGATCAGTAATCTTCACATCATTTTGAACTAGTTCTGAGCATATCTGGGAGTTTCCTCCCAGGTTTCTAACATAGCTAAAGAAGGCCTTATGATTGTCTTTTGAGTCTTTAGCTATTTTTCTCTCAAAATTTGCTTTGGATGATTTTATGAGAGCTCTTAGTTTTTTACTTATAGTGATCAAGGGTGTCTTACCTTTTAAGGATTTTGCTCTATCTTGTAGTAGCTTCCTCCTTTTGTTGTAGAGTTTGTTTATGGCTGGGGTCTACCAGACTGGACGCTTGCCTTTGGTACAGAGAGTCTTTGTTTTGCTTGGGATTGCCTTATCCATGCAGTCCTGCAGGTGCTGGTAGAAGGCATTTGTAAGTGATTCAGCGGCTTGAGTAATGTTTTCCGCCGGCTCGGGGGCCTTAAAGGAGACCACACTAGTCTTTAGAAGTGTGAAGTCGGCTTTCGAGAAGTTCTTTACTGTGGTCTTTTTTATTTCAGGTGGGGGTGGGATGAGGACCTCCAGTGAGATTAGTTTGTGATCTGATCTCACCAGTGAGGGGTATACTTCCGGTGTTGAACATTGTGCTCCCATGTTCGTGATGATGAGATCAAGTATGTTTTCTCCTCTTGTGGGGATGGTGACTAGTTGTTCCATGGCATTTGAGTTTATGAATTCCAGGAACTTTTGGGCTAGGGTGTTTGGGCTTGAGTAGTGTTCCCAGTCTATATTAGGGTAATTGAAGTCACCTAGTATGATGGTGTTTGGTGATACATTTATCCCCTCTAGTGTTTTCAGGAAGGCCATGTGAGGTTCCTGAGTTTGTGAGGGTGGCCTGTAACATGCTACAATTTGCAGAGCAGTCTTGCCTATGGTTAATTGCACCTGGATGGTCTCCAATGCATCGTGCGTTGCCACCAGTCTTGAGGTGTGGGTGTCTTTGATGAATATGGATACCCCCCCTCCTTTCTTGGTATTGTCCGGATTTTGGGGTCGGAACGCATGATAAGAGGTAAAACCTGATAGTGCTGGGGTGCTCTGAGGAGCCTTGAACCAGGTTTCTGTCACTGCACAGACATCAATGTTCTCCATACTGAGAAGGGCCTCGAGTGCGTGCATTTTGAGATTTAGACTTCTGGCATTGAGCAGCATTACCCTTAGTTTTTTCCTTTTTTGTGTTCTAGGGTGGTAGGTTTAGAATTTGAGCCTTGCCTAAAAAAGGCACTATGGGAGTGGCAAGAGCCTTTGCCAATATCCGAATCCCAGGGTGACAGGTGCAAGCCGTCCCTTGCGAAGCAGCGTGGCTTGTCCAGCATGTCATCCCAGGCAGACAGACATTGGATCCCCTTTGAATGACACCAGAGTTTAAGCCAATTGTTAAAGCTGATCATCTTATCTCTGTATTGTGGCATCATTCTTGGTGAAGGTAGGATACTGCTCAAGGTCAGGGTCATACCTGCCTGGGCTACATAATCAGAGAGCTCCTCAATGTCTCTTTTCATGTAGTCCAAGGAGGTACGTCTCAGGTCGTTTACACCAGCGTGGACAATGACTGAGTCGTATTTGTACCTGCTGTTGAGAGACCTGAGTGCTTGCGTTATGTGGCGGATTCTAGCGCCCGACAGGCAGCTTACTGTGACCTTCTCCTTACTCAGTCTGGTGAGCGGGACGTCAGTGTGTCTGACTATGGAGTCACCAATGACTAGTGTGTCTGGCATTGTGTTTGGCCTTAAGGGCTGTGACTGTTTGACACTCTGACTGTGAGGTCTATGTGTTGCAGGTGTTGTGTTCTGAGGTGGTGGTTGTTTGGGTGTCTGCTTTGGTGGCCTCTGCTGTTTTGGTAGATTTTTGATCAGAGCCGAGTATGTCTTTGTGTGTTTATGTGTATGATTTAAGGTTGTGATGGTACTATGTGAGACTGGGTCTATAGTGTGTGTGGTAACCTTCTCCTCCTGACTGGTCTTGCCAGTCCTATGTTGAGAGAGCTCAGCCTCCAGTTTGGCCGTATAGTTGCATCTCTCGCATGTATTTGTGTTTTGTGGGAGGAGGAGAGGGTTGTCTGTGTACATGAGGCAATTGTAACATTGCCTCAATATTCCCAGGTTCACCAGCTGAGCAGGAGAGGACACTAGCAACTGATCCCTCGACATGCTAGAAGGACTAGACAAAAATCTTTAAAAGAGATTTCGGGGGACGTGGGTGACCGAGAAATGGGGGTTTGCCTTTTTGGGGTGCTATCTATAAGAGTGCCGTATCAAGGTAATAAGTACTGTAGGAGCAAGTGCTAGGTTTAACAGATAGAGAAAAGTCTACTTGGAGTCAAGTAGAGATGATCTTTTTAGGTATTAGAGAAAGTGCTAGTAACAGGGATGCTTAAAGGTAAGATTGAAAAGAATGCACTCTGCAGTGTGCACTAGAGAAGTCATCCTGATCAGTATCATCTCAGTATAAATGGATTGCCCTTCACCTACACCCCAACCAGTACAAACAGAGGTGGTGGCTATCTGTTGGGGAGACCATGAGATATGACTGCATCAGGATAGCAACCAAGAGTATTATCTACTGCAGGCACAAAAAACTGTTGTGGTGTCCCCCAGGAGCAGGTTACTGAAGGGAAATAGAGCATTCCTTAACTTAGAGGAGTCAGGTCTCTTAGGCAACTAACTGAAAGTAGCCTGCCCAAAGTTCCATAATATGTGCAGCCTCATAGATTCCAGACTCTAAAAGACTGGACTAGAGGAGTTACAGCTGAGATACCTGGGTGGAGAAATGCAGCTGCAGAAGACTGCAGTGTGCATCTTGTTTTGATTTCCTCCTTCGCAACTATAAAAGCAGAGTATTTCTTCATTTCTCTAGAGTTTGTAAGATTTACACAATTTTAACCTTACAAATTAGCTCGAGAGTTTTTTTGCCATTGTTAATATCAGCCTAGTTTTGTCACAATATATCTGTTCTATTCATTAATAAGCACATAAATAAATAATCTGAATTATGTTTTCACATTTCTATGCAAGCTAATATGAATGACTTTAAAAATAGCAGATGATTGAGTATAAAGATTGTTTAGCATTCAGCTGTTTACAGCATGATTTATGCTTTATAATATATTCAGTAGTACCTAAGTAAGTAAAATACAGCAAAAACAAATTTTAATTTACTTAAAACAAATAAACATCAGAGTAGAGTTGGAGTAAAAAAGCCCTTTTTGAATGTTACATTTTTTAATTTGCAAAGACATCAAGAAAGAAAATGTCACACATTTTGTAGTTGCTGTTTTATCCACAAATGCAGTATATTAAACAAATTAAAACCATGAGCTCCTCAGAGGTAGAAACAACTCAGATCAACAGAATATGTGTGCTGTATAGATGGGATATGTGTTTTCTATGATCTACTATGTGGTTGTACTTAAACAACTGACTTGGACTTCATTGCTTATTAGACAACTTGTATGACAATCTATAGTACAGACAAAAATCACATCCGGCTCCCTACAAACACCCACACATATACACACATACATACGGCCATGTATTTTCCATACACATAGTTAAGTACAGAGGGTATGCATCAAAAAATTGGGAAAACAGGAGAAAAAAATGAAAACCCCCACAATAGCAGTTCAGTCTTGTGAGTATGTACCTGATAAAGTCACTAACAAGTTCTCAAGATGGAATATAATAAATGGGAAGCATTTCTAATAATCAGATGTGTGCTGAATGATGTTTGTGTGTGTGTTTGTTTTTTAATGTCTGCTGAAAACTGGGAAACTGACTTCTGATACTCCTTTGTGAGTCTATAAAGAGTTGCAAAGACTCTATGAAAGGAGCACCAGTCATTTTCTGAACATTTATGCTTACAAAACTATGACTTCATTTACATTTAGAAGTTATTTACAATGGTTTTCCAAAACAATGGAGAGAAAATAACTGTTCATATCTTTTTGCCAGTTTAGAAAACATTAATGCTGCGCATAACTGAAATGCAAGTCTGTATGTATATTGAGAGTTCCACAAAGAACAAACTTCACATAGTATCCTGAAAGCCTTCTTTTAATGGTATTTGCAACTGTTTGTTACAACAAATACACACACACACACACGCACACACGCACACACGCATGCACGCGCGCACGCACGCACACACACACACTCACACACACACACATGCACGCACACACACACACACACACATGCACACACACACTCACGCACACACACACACACTCGTGCATACGCATGGCTGCACACATTGCCACCCATTTTTTTTTATTTGAATTTAAATATAGTTAGTGTTATTTGGAGCTTTCAGTCAAGATCAGATGGCATTTTATCCCATAAGCCCATAAATTGTTTTGTTTAAAATGAAACTGTTACAATGTTTAGAGGGGGGAGTAAGGACAAACCTGGAACTACTGCTGCTGTATTGTTTGAATGTCATATCACTGTTCTATGATTTAATAAGCTAGTACAAAAATAAGCAAATTATTCTCCATACAGACAATTATAGTTTAACTGTAGATGTGGATTTGGATAAGAAAAGTAAATCCCTGGATTATACACTTTTCATCAATAAAATAAACAACTCGTGAGCTTAATAAAATCCACAAATTTTAAGTTTGAAGCTAAAATTGCCACCCAAGCCATAGACTATCAAAAGGTCTTTTTAATGATGTTTGCAATCTCAGAAGCACAGTGCAGGAATGCCGTAAGCTAATTGTGAACAATGTTAGCTACATGAGGCTGAAAATATTGCTAACCTACTGGTCGATAAATTCAGCTCAAACTTTACCACTGTCTTCCCTCCATTTATTCCACAAGATATGCCTGAACCAAGTCTGAAAGTGTTACCAAAAGCTAAAAAATATTGCATTGATGGGTCTTGACAATATCTGTGGATCCATCTCAAATAGCATGAAGCATGATTTGGACACATCCCCTAACAACACTGTCCAACCTCAGCCTCCATAAAGGTTTTGTACCATGTGAATTGAGAACAGCTACAGTCATTCCTTTGAATAAAGGAAGACCATACACAGACCCAGGCAATTACAGATCCATAAGTCTGACCAGCCTCATTTGCAAATCCATAAAAAGACCTATCATTGAACTAATCAATAAGGGCAGAGGGAAGCTCGAAACACTGGACCCATCTCAGTCTTGATTTATTAAGGGTAGATCATGTTTAATCAGTCTTGTGGACTTCTTTGAAAAGATTACTAAAACAACAGACAAAGGTAAAACAAAAAAATACTTCAACATGACAAAGGCTTTTGACACAATCTTTAACTTAGGCATAATAGAAAAGCTAAATAAACTGGGAATAAACCCCCTGTGTCACCTACTGGATTGCCACCTGGTTTACAGATAGGGTGAAGGAGACTGAAATAAGGAAAGTTACCTCCACAAAGAGACCAGTCACCAGTGGAGTCCCCCAGGATCCAGTGCCAAGACTTCTCCTGCTTGGGTTCTACTTTTCTGAAGTGAAACTCAATACCAAAGAGCCCTGTCTAACTAAGTTTGCAGATGACTGCAAGCTAGTAGCAGTTATTGAATCCCCAGATGACTTAGCCATCCTGCAGGAAGGTTTCTGCCAAACAAATAACTGTTTACAGAATCATGGATTGAAACTAAATAATAAAAAATGCATTATCTTATCCTTTGGGAAATAGTCTACCCCCAGATTGACAATGCACCCCTGAGAGTTGACCCAGTTATTTGGGATTTGGGAACTTATGTGAACAATGATCTAACTTTTAACCAATATGTGTCTGGTGCCATAAGAAAGTCCTTCTATACTGTATAGCTAATAAATAAAGGGACTTAGACAAGTTATACAGATACCATTGCCCCTTTTACTCAGCCTTCTTAAGCCACCCATTGAGTATAATGCCCCGTTTGGCGTGCATTTGTCCAGACACATGCAACCACTGGGATGCACACATCCATACCTTACTAAAGGGATACATGGCCTAAACAATATGTCCTACATAGAACATCTCAAAGTCCTGTCACTATATTCAGTATCCTGCACACTGCTAAGAGGAACCTGTGTCTGGTATACAAGGCATCCTCCAACAAAATAATGATGGACCTACTGCATATCAACAAGCCAAATGGCATTAGAAATACTCATCTAGGGACCTAACCCCTTTCTGCAACAACAGAATGGTTTGGAGGGACAGGTATATCTCACAGATGATATCATTGCTCTGGAACGGACTCTCCATCCAACTAAAACAAAACTAATCCATGACCATATTCAAGCACAACTTGGATCTATGGATGGGTAGTAGAAAATTTACCCCTGGAGTGCTCCCTGGACTACTAATGGACAGAGGTAGCTTCTAAATGCTTTATCCCATGCATGGGGTCCCTTAACTTATCTGTTTTATGATCCCAGTTATTATCACTAGGAGCAATATGTAATTATCAACCATGAGAGGAGTAAGGCCAATCTAACATTAAATGGGATAGGTCAATTCAAATACCAAAAGGGAAATTGGCTAGTCTTAAAATGGCCCACAGGGGCAGCAAGCCTATTACAGTATCTCTGTGGGCAGGCTAGGTGTTTCATGTGTCTGGACAGATACATGACAAAAAAAGCATTATAATCAATGAATGGCCTAATGATGGCAGAGTAAAGGGGGGCAATGACACCTCTAGATCTAAACAAAATCCATTTTTTTATAATGTGCAATATGGAAGGACTTTCTTACAACAAAGGCTACATTCTGGTCAAAAGTTAGGTTACTTTCCGAATAAGTTTCCAAATCCTGAAAAACAGAGGCATATTATCAATGTGGTGGTTATTATATATGAAGTACACATTTGCTTTGCGTATCTTCCCTGTGTAACAGTAGTAGTTTTGTATCTCTGTATATCCTGTACTTGATATCCTGTAATGTAGCTGTCTTATCCCTACGGCATTTTATATATTTGCATAAGTAATTATACTGCATATATAGCTGGATCATTGCTGAAAAGATTACTCAGACCAGTCCCCCTCCCAACTAACAAAAATCAGTATAAAAAAAACAGACTCATCCAAATGGTTGTTCTCCACAAAAATCAAGTTAAAGGAAGATTCAGACAATTTGAATGAACTTAAGTTTGTTTATACCACCAAAGGGATACTCATTATTTTGAGAAGCTGACAATTTAGAAGATGTGCATAGGATCATACCTGCCAAAATGTATCATTTACTGTGTTAAAGCAATTAATTGTAAATAAACCACTTCTGGTGGCTTAAGCCTGATTCCCACAATCTTCATGTGCGTACAGCGTAACTCTGAATAAGTCTCTTAATTATCATGTACTTACAGCATAACTTTACATGTCATTTAACTATCATGTGCCTACATTACTCAATAAGCCACTTAATTATGCAATGGTTTTGAGTCATTCATCAAAAACATCGGGAAGTACCTAGTATATCTTTCCCAACTAAGTAAGTAATTTTCTAGATGCACCTACAAACACAGTATATATATATATATATATATATATATATATATATATATATATGTGTGTGTGTGTGTGTGTGTGTGTATATATATATATATATATATATATATATATATGTGTGTGTGTGTGTGTGTATATAGATATATATATATATATATATATATATATATATATATATATATATATATATATATATGCGTGTGTGTCTGTGGGTGTATGTGTTTGTGTATGTATGTATGTATATATATATATATATATATGTGTGTGTGTGTGTGTGTGTGTGTTCATATTTAGTACATGTATTTTATTTATGCGCGCGTATACACACACACACACACACAAACTTGCAATAAGCTTAAACACTTCAAACATTTCATCACATCACAGTAGCAGTCATAAGCAGTTAACACCATTAACTACACCATAAATGATTTACATGAGTATGACCCAATTAAACCATCCTCCTCTTTCAAAAGAGTAAAAAAGCAAATCCATAAGTAACACTGCCTCACAGCAAGGTCAGACTAGGATATCATAGAACAAAGTTACTTGGAGTTGATTCCATCGGGTCTATATAATGAAAAAAAAAACTGTTGGCTGTAGCTGTGGATTTTCCCTTTTCCCCACTATAGTGCGATCTCGGAGGTAGTATATTTAGTTAGTTTGTACTGGTGTGTTGTTTTCAGTTGGCCTACCGATTTCTTCCCTGGGAAAGAAATTGGTGATCTTGCCATTCGGTTATCTGGGAGTTTGACATATACTTGTTGATGAAAAGGTGTTCAGCATTATGCAGTTTCAAGGTCATGATGTAGGCACGATTCCATCACCACTCCACTTACACATATCTTCAGTGTTTCCATTAGAATCTAGAATCTTACCTTCTCAACAGAAACAAAGAGTAGTGCCCCAAAAGTGAAAACAGTATCATTTAATCTCTCAGAACAATAAATGCAAATATGTATCCCCACCAAATAGTGCAAAAATAATTACAAAGATAATCACAAATGCAATAATATTTCTAGAAATATACAGTCTTTTTGCCAGTGAGTAACTTGACTTCAGACAAAGAGGTGCAAGTATATCTGTTTTCAGCTTTTCACAGACACCCTATATACCAGAAAGGACAGAGCCCTCACAGATGCCATATATACCAGAAAAGATAGAGCCCTTAAAAACATCCTATATATCAGAAAGGATAGAGGCCTCACAGACACCCTATATACCAAAAAGATAGAGGCCTCACAGACACCCTGTATATCAGAAAGGACAGAGGTCTCACAAACACCCTATATACCAGAAAGGATAGAGGCCTTACAGCTACCCTATATACCAGAATGGATAGAGGCCTCACAGATACTCTATATACCAGAAAGGATAAAGGCCTTCTTGCTTTAACAGATCTGAATTACCACTCATTGTCTACACATCTTGCTATAGCAGGAGTGGCTCAAAACTCCATACTATGGTTTAACAAATACTTAACAGGCATGTTCTTTGAAGAACAGGTGACTGCATTGCATATACAAGTTTAAGAATTTGAGTTATGTGAGCATGGACAAAATGGTAGCCCTTGGTGAAAGGAGGGCTAAGACCCCCACATCCCAAAGAAGGAAACTTTGCCTGTTCACCCCTTACTTATAATAACATCTAGTGAGACTGCATAACCTCAGGGAAAGTTTTATATCTATATCTATATCTATAATCTATACATATCCAGATGCTGCCAAATTTCCACTATAACTTTTGTATACCTACTACAAAAAAAGCGCTAAAGTCTAATCTTTAATGTCATTTCAAAATAAAACAATTTGAAACCAAGCAAAAATTCAAAATGGGTCTGTATTACCAAAGTATGAACTTATCTCCCATATTTATACATTAATAAATAACACACAGTCTTATCTCTAATTGTACCACTTTACTTTTTTTGTGAAATTGTAGAAGGTATTTGATTTTTACCTCTTAATTTTGCCAGACAGTCATCAGTTTTTTTGATTTTCTGTTAAATCACTAAGGTTATAGCTAGTCAATAATGCCACTTATTATTGATTTATACTTTGTATTTCCCAGAAAATGCTTTTTGATGCAAAATGCGTTATTCTATTAAGATTATGATTACATTAGAGTAAAACTGAAAATTTGTCCTTGATGTTTGTCCTTTGTCATTCCATTATTATTAGTTTTATCCAGAAATTTTGCACAATGAAGTTGAGGATTATATCTTCAATATCTATACATTTATAATAAGATTTCTAAGTCAGTTAATTCTGAATTATGTAAAGAAACAATAAGCTATACTGTCTAATCTTGATTATTAATATAAATAAAAATGTAATACTTACAAATCTGTAACACACAAAGGAATATCATATGCCCTTGTTAACAAAGAGTTGGTTAGTACTTAATCACAATGTTGTACATGCAGCAAAAAAGTGTATATTTTATAAAAAAATAACATATAAAAAGATAAATTAAATAAACAAGCTTAACATTTCACTGTTTATATCTATTAGCATATTTCTTTAAGGTGGTATATGCTTATTTTTTTATTATGTAGACATGGTTCTACTAAATATATTACTTCATCAGCACATACCAAATGTCTACAAATTTTCTATAAGATTTCTACTAATTGTGTAAATGTCAGAAATTTCAACTATGAATGTTATGCTGCCTAAAGTTAAATTCAATAGTCACCCACATAATGATTACAGATGAGATTCTGCCCTCTAAACTCCATGTAAGTGGTACCACTCCACAAGGGGGGATCCACCTTGGATCCCGTGAACTACTCCCCCATCCGTCTGACGAGCCTGATCTGCAAAGCGATGGATAGTATTATCATAGAACTTATAAACAAAGACATTGGCAACCTTAAAACACTGGACCCCACCCAGTTTAGGTTTGTGAAAGGCCGATCTTGTCTCCTGAACCTGACTGACTTCTTCAAATCAGTCTCCAGAGCCATGGATGAGGGTAAGGCAGTCCACACAGCCTATCTGGAACTTGCCAAGGCCTTTGACACCACCCCCCACTCTGGAATTGTAGATAAACTTACTAAGCTGGGCATTAATCCCTACGTCACTTGATGGGATGCTAACTGGCTTACTGACAGAACCCACACTGTAAAAGTAGCTGCCTCCAAATCCAGTTCCAGACAAGTGACAAGTGGAGTACCTCAGGGTTCAGTCCTGGGACCTCTCTTGTTTGGCATCTGCTTCTCTGAAGTACAGGCCAACACTAAGGGACTCTGGCTAACAAAGTTCACAGATGACTGCAAACTGGGAGCCATTATTTAATCCCCAAATGATGTGGATACTCTACAAAAGAGCCTTACAGAAACAGATGCCTGGTGCCAGAGCCATGGGCTCAAGCTCAATGCCAAGAAATGTATAGTTATCCCCTTTGGGAAAAAAACATGTACCCATGAATTACCACATAGGTGGCAGTACACTAAACACTGAAAGTGTGATAAGAGACTTAGGGACACAGGTGGACAGTGGTCTCACCTTCAATAACCACATCGCCACAACAGTCTGGAAATCCTTCTATGTGGCACACCTCATCACCAAGGGTTTTTTATCCAGAAAAAAGGAGGTCATTGTCCCACTGTACTCATCCCTCATTAGACCCATTATAGAATACAACACCCCATTTGGTATGTACCTCTCAAGACATCTGCAACAACTGGAAAGGCCGCAGAAATACCTCACTAAGAGAATCACAGGCCTAAAGCAGATGACCTATGCTGACTGCCTTAAAAAACTCCAGCAATACCCTGTTGCATATCGTCTACTCCGAGGCGATCTCTGCTTAACATACAAGGCCATGTCAAACCCAGAGCTGTTGGACATGCTACACTTAAAGAATTCCCAATCCCTCAGAGCCATACACTCCAGGGATCTAAACCTTGTCATCACAATAAACAAAACATGCTGGAGGGATAGGTTCCTAACCCAGAGACTTCCCAGACTCTGGAATAGACTACCCATACAAGTCAAGCAGCGTGCCTCTTTGGCCATCTTCAAAAGGAACCTTGATGATTGGATGGGAGAAATGAAATTTACCCCAGGGATCATGTCAGTCGCCCTGCTAGACAGGGGTTCAGGGAAGTAAATAGTGTGGGAAGAAATAGCCAGGGAATTGTTATGGCTAGGCTTGTATAGGCCCTAAGGCCGATAGCCTAGTACCAACCTATGAACATTGCAAATTTAACTGAAGACTCTGTGTGTAAGAAAACAAAACTGTAAATTAGACACAAGCACATCATAGTACATTATATATGTTGTGTGTATATATATATATATATATATATATATGTATATATATATATATATATATATATATATATATATATATGTGTATATATATATATATATATATATATATATGTATATATATATATATATATATATGTATATATATATATATGTGTGTGTGTGTGTGTATAGATAGAAACGCACACATTTTTATATGTGTATATATATATATATATATATATATATATATATATATATATATATAGATGACTTCTATATCCCAGGCAATTCTCTACAGCTCTTGTGGAATTCTCAAGTGTTCCCAGGTGAGCTTTGAGATAAAATCTCTCCAGTGTGATTAGTGCCTGCCTCCTGCCCTGATAGCATTTCCCAGTGGGACTTACCTGATACATCTCCTGTGGGATATGCCCAAGAAAAGCCATATAGGTGCCAAAACTATCTTAATTGACTCCTTTCAGTTTTCACTTTCTCCAGATATTTTGGGCTTCTAATACTGTGACAGAAATGGACCCCATTACTGAATCAGAATAAGATTAGAGTTCTTGAAATTAACAGTACTTCAGTATTTGATTTTTGCAAAGAGTGCCCTTCTCAGCATCCATGAGGAATTGGCATAATGGTTGAGGTTATCAGTTTACAGAAACAAGGTACAGGGTTTGATTCTGATCTCAAATTAATGATGAGGCTTAAAATGGCCCTTCAGGTTTGTTAGCATAGTAGTCAACTATGAGCTTTTTCCGCAGTTCATATGGAGTTAACATTTATCAGTAGCATGCTAAAATATGCTTGAAAATTCTTTTTTATTAGCCCTGTTGCACCTACTACTGATTAAAACTATCTGGGTGACCTTATGCCATATTGCTCTAGTTTCTGCTTGCGTATCCCAGTATTTTATGACCTTGTGGCTCTCAGTACACAGAATACCATAATCACTAGGTTTATCTATTTTAGCAATGAATGATACCATTGCCCTTTTTGCTTTGACTACTATATCTTGTTTCATTGCTTCTACTTTCTTAACTGTTGTTAGTGGATGGTCCCATGTGATCAGAATGTCTTCATTTTCAGTAATTCTCTGTGAATCACTTTCCAGTGGTTCTCAGTTATGTGTATGTTATAGCATGTACACAATCACCATAGCAACAGTCTCAGTCATGAGTTTATAACACCCAGCATTTTCTTTGTAAACCAACATGTAAGTAGCCTGTTAATTGAGCTGTCATTTTAAGTCTTGGTTTACATTCACCTTTCCTTAACCATTCATGCACCAAATTTTGATTAACGTGTGGTTGCTCCAGCAGTTTTCTTGCCACTAGAGCTGCAGGCTTTTTTTTTTCATTTTCTTATGGTCCTGTTCTTTATATTCTTTCTTATTTGTGGCACTTTCTGCTACAATCTGATTTTTATATACCCCTGGTTTGATTTCCACCCGCACTCCTTTATAAAATGTTTCTGCTAATAAGGCAAAAAATTAATCTTAGACTCATTTCTTCATAGTTTAGAACTTTCATTATGTGCGACCGGGTCTATATTAAAATACCGAAACCTCACTTAGACGAATACCTAAACGCCGACACATAAATAGTGAATTGCGAAAACACTGAACGTCCTGAAGTGCGAAATTCAAAATATCGAATTGCCATAGTTGGCCAACCCCACCGCCCGCTACATACTATCTACCCAAACAAAATAAATAATCCACACTTCCCCATATCTACACTTCACCCATGTATCCCACATCCTAATAAACATTCACAATACACAAATGTATCTAACTATAAACAAACAACACCCAACTACAGGGAAAAGTATAATTTACGTATACATTCAGCTATACATTACTATACATACACTTAACATTACCCTACTTCTAACCCTAAAGTAAACGTTGCATGTATTACTATGTATGCACTTACACTTGTGTGTGTGTGTGTGTTCATATTTAGTACATGTATTTTATTTATGTGCGCGCACACACACACACACATACACTTGCTATAAGCTTAAACACTTCAAACATTTCATCACATCACAGTAGCAGTCATAAACAGTTAATACCATTAACTATACCATAAACGAATTACATGCGTATGCCCCAATTAAACCATCCTCCTCTTTCAAAAGAGTAAAAAAGCAAATCCATAAGTAACACTGCCTCACAGCAAGGTCAGACTAGTATATCATAGAACAAAGTTACTTGGAGTTGATTCCACTGGGTCTATATAATGAAAAAAAACCTGTTTCTTTTTTGTGTATATTGCACATTTACGTTAGGGAGCTATACCGGATATGGGCCAACTATGACAATTCGATATTTCGAATTTCGTGCTTCAGGACGTTCGGTGTTTTCCTGGTTAGCTATTTATGTGTCGGCGTTTAGGTATTTGCGTAAGTGAGGTTTCGCTATTTTAACATAGACCCATTTGGATCTGATGGTGACAACAAATATGTATGCACTCTCATGACTGCAGACCTATACTTATAGTCAATTCTAAGAAGGCCCTTACCTCCTTCAGAATGAGGAATATATAATCTTGCTATGCACTGTTTTTTATATATCATTTGATAAGCATGAAACATTTTTCTTGTTTTCTTGTCCAACTGATCCGGTGTTGTTTGGGGCCAGTCAGTCACACCAAAGCTGTATGTTAGAACAGGAAGAGCAAGCTGATTTATAGCTTAACCTCTGGTCCTAGATGCCACGACAGTTTTCAATATTAGCTTTCGTCTTCTAAAGCATTTTTTACTAAACTTTGTTTTCACGATTTCATGTATTCATGTTTTATTACTAGCCATTCATCTATTCTCAAATATTTATACATTCCCTCCTGCTCGAGTTCCTGAATATCACATTCCTGTCTCAAGCTGACAATTTCTCGGTGCTTTAGCCTTTCTGCAATAAGTGTTGCTTTTGTACATTTATCAAGACCAAATGTCATTCTTATATCATCTGAGCAAGTTTTAACCAATTACAGTTGTGCTTTCTTGTGCTTATAATGATCTTTACCCTTTCAAATTATCCACAGAAAGTAGATGAAATGTCTTTGGATAATATTTTTTGGTGGGAGATTAAGTGGTAACCACTGCCTAGTCTGTTAAGTAAATAGCTTACTGGGCTGAGGGCAACAAACAGCTGTGGTGGCAAAGAATCACCATGGAATATATTCTTTGGATTGTTGTCCTTGGGATAATCACTTATCCTTTATCATGACTCACCTGTCAAGTGGGTTGCAACTGTTTCGTTGTCACTGTTATGTTAATGACCAATGTAGTGTGTATCTTATGCATCTGCAGTCATTGCATAATCTGTGAATGTGAGATGCTGTTAGACATTTTGTTATAATCCATCCATTCTATATTTAGATTTCATGCCTTTTTTTTACAGCTATATTATGGTTTTAACAACAGATGATCGTTTCTTCTATGTAACTTTCTTTTGTTACATGTTTTTTTCTATTGCCATGATTGAAATTTCTTTTAGGTGACTATAAAGTCTGTCTGCACCAGTTCCCAGTATATAATTTATATATTGTCAGATAGCAAGTTATTGGCCTTTAGTTATTAGGATGGCTTGCAGGCTAATTTTTAAGGACAAATGTGTTTTTTTCCTGTTGTTAACCAAGCTGGTGTCTGTTCAGGATGTGCATATAAATAATATTTCACTCAGGGCTAAATCTTTGTGTAAAGATGTTAATACTTTAAGCCAGAAGTTAGGCACTGTATCTGGATCCAAGATTTTCCCAAATAGCAGCCTTTCTTAATTTTGTCTCAGTTTCTCTGAGTGTTACTTCATTCCATTTTATATCATCTTCATCAGAGCTTCTTACTGTTTCATTTAACTCTTCTATCCATTCGGCATCTCTGTTACGTTAATCAGGATTTTCATAAATACTTCTCCAAAAGTTATTGATTGTTTTTTGTTCTTTTAAGATGATTTTTTTATTTCTTTTGTTTTGTTTCCCAATTTTCTATAAATATTTTGGGTCATCAATGAATTGCTTGTTTTGCATTTTTGCTTTATATTTATTTGTCTGTATACCTTCTAAGTGTTTTTGCTCATACTAACATTTTAGTTTATTACTGAAGAAAGTGTGTGATAAATACTGATCTATTTTGATATAGTGTGTTGCTTTTACCACATCTTTCTAGAATTTTTGATGATCTCTCCCCTTTTCTGTATTCTTCTAACAGTGATACTTTTTGCCTTAGTTGTGTTGTACCATTTCTCTATTTGATGTTTCCATTGTGACATTCTACTTGTTTCCTTCCTTTCCTGTGTTACTCAGCATTTTTTCAACAATATTTTTTTATTTTAATAATAGCAATAAAACAACATTATATTTACAATCATAACAAAAGAAACTATGTACAAAGTCCATAACAAAATAATACATTTACATATACATACAAGAAATCAATTAAAATTCCATCAGTAAAGAATGCAACTTTTCCCAAGCAATACATTTATGCATTGAATTTTTTGTTCTAAGCTTTATGCTTGAATTTTCTTTATCACACAAATATTTGGCTAAATAAACAAACCCATGATTACATGATTAAAGGAAAGAGGATAGTTGTTTTTTCCAATTTTCTGTTACAACCTTTCTTGCTACAGAAAGTATTGACCATAATATATGTATTTGAGTCTTGGGTATAACCTCTGGAATCGAACATTAAATAAAATGAGTGAATCAGAAATTATACATTTATCATTCCATAGTGTATTACAGAAATTTCAAAATTCATTCCAAAAGATAACATTTTACAGATAACGATCATATAATACCAAGCAGCATTTTCCGCATTATATCTCCAGCATTTCGTATAATTTTTTTTTTTTTTTTGTTATTTTTGCCAATTTTTTTGTGGTGTTAAATAGCATCTATGAAGAAATTTCCAGGTATATATCTTCCAGTAGGAGGATATTGTTTTTTTCCTATTGTTAGTAGTAAATTCTTCATTATTCATTTTTATGGAGTAGTTCCAATAAAAGGCATCAGTGAAGGTAAAGTCTGATCTGATAGTTCTATAAATCATAGATGTGAATGAGATACCTCTTAGAGAGCCATTTATAATATTATATATTAATTCCAAAGTTTTTGGTGCATTATTACCTTGAATATCTAATGATAATATAATTTTATTGTAAAACAATTCCCTGCAGACCTGTATGTCAAGACAATTATTATTGTTTAAGCTATATCTGGCAATTAGATAATTAGACAAATGAACTTTATTTATAGACAAAAACTGATTCCAATAGAGTAATTTCCACTCTTTAAATTCGTACATTTTATTGGGATCAAAGGAGATTAAGCATTCATTGATGTAAGCAATTAGAAAGATGGATATTAACAAGTTTTTGAATGAGTGATTAGATTGGGTGAATCTTTTAAAGTTCATTAGTATATGATTAATGAAAGAGCAGGATTTTAGTTTCTGTTTGTTATCTTGTGTATATTTTTAAAGACCATATAAAAATATTTCTATTTAGTTTAGTAAGAGGTTTCAATAGTATTTTGTTGTTAGAAAATAATATTGATTCATGCATTATTTTCCAATATGAAGAGTAGGAGGGACTTAACCATAAGAAAATCATGTTAAGGACAACTGCATTTAAATAAAATTCAATATTTGGGAAACTAATGCCTCCTTCTTCCCCACTTGCAGTATGTCGTTGTAAGGATATCCTGCTTTTTTTTTGGGTGCCAAAGACATTTTAATAAAATATTGTTAATTTGGTGTATGATTTTTTTTAATTGGGGGGATAATCAAGGACTGACTAATATATATATGATTTTGGGTAATGATATGTTAATTAACATTACTCTATCTTCAAATGTAAAACAATCTATTCCATTTATCTATGAGATTTGTAATTGTGTTTATTGCATTTTTATAATTTATAGAGATTGCATCTTTAAGATTTGAGTTAATAAAGACACCTAAGTATTTAATTTGTGTTGTGTCCCAGTTCAGGTGTTTGTAATTTTTCATTTTACTGGTGAGATTCTTGTTTATTAAAAGAGTTTAGGTTTTATTGTGATGAAACTTTAATCTGGATAGGCTTTCAAATAGATCTATTGTATTAAGTAAATGGTCTAAAGATGACTCAGTATTACCGCTGGTTAATAATAGATCATCGGCAAAAAGTTGTATCTTTGGGGATAAGTCATTATTAATGGCATATCCCCTAATATAAGTATTTTTCCTAATGTAATTAGCTAAGGGTTCTACAGCAAGGGCAAAGAGTAGAGGGGATAGGGGACAACCCTGTTTAGTACCTTTTAAAACTTTAAAGGGAGATGATAAGAATTAACTTATCTTTATAAATGAAATTGAGTTTTCATATTTTTTTTTTATTAAATTTAAGAAATCAGAGGAGAATATATGTTGTTGTAATGCTTTAAATAAGTAGGACCAATCAAGGGAATCAAATGATTTATTTATATCAAGACTCATTATCGCAAGTTCATTTTTCTTTTTATTTGCTATCTCTATTAGAGAAAGAAATTTTGTTATATTATCTTGTACTTTCCTATTTTTTATAAAGCCAAATTGGTTGCTTTCTATCAAGTTGGGAATGATGGAATTGAGTCTGTTTGCTAATATAGACATAAAGATTTTATAGTCTGTGTTTAAGAGTGAAATAGGTCTGTAAGATGAACAAAATGTAGATTCTTTATTAGGTTTCAGTATAGGTGAGACAAATGAATATTTCCATGAAGGTGGGGTAATAAACTTAGTTTTAATTTCAATTAATGCATTTAGTAAAATTGTTAATGTGCTATCTGGCAGGATTTTGTATATCTCAGGGATTAGACCATCCAACCCTGGCACTTTTTTTTTTACTTTACTTACTTGGTCTTTTAATTCCTTAAAAGTAAAAGGCTTATCAATTTAGGCAACATTAGCAGGGGATAGAAATTTTAAGTTGCTGTCTTTTAGAAAATTTTCTAGAGTTTTGTTATCATTTGCATCTGGTTTAGAAATACATTTTCGTAGTATTTCCTAAAATAATGTAATATGCTATTCATATCTGTTGCTATTATTCTTTTCTTATTTTCTACATGTATGATTTCTTTTGTATGATTCTTTTTATTTAAGCATTTTGACCTTACCTCAATTTTATTTACACATTTAGGATGAATAGAATATGAATATAATTTAATTTTTTCTAAGTTTATCGAGACTTTATGGTGCAGAATATCTTGATATTCTTTATTTAGTTTATTTATTTTATCTAGGGGTAACTTATCATTTAGTGAAAGATTCTGTTTTAAGCTATCTAATTAATTCTGAATGTATTTTCATTTTTTATCCCATTCTTTCTTTTTTTGTAAGTACCAGTTTTTGATTTTTCTATATAATACAACTTTTAAAGTGTCCCATAGTGTTATATCAGATACTTCTCCATTATTATTTATTTCTATACACTGATTTATTTTGGCTTGTTTCCAGTCTTGAAAACCTTTCGGTTTTGTAATATAGGCTGGGATTCTTTGGCAAAAATGTAGATTTTCAGAATATAAAGTTAAATTAAATATGATAGCACTGTGATCAGAAAGGGGGTAGGACGTTAATAGTACATTTTCTATTTTGGAGAGTAGAGAGCTTGATACTAAGATTTTTGTCAATATTAGTTTGTGTCCCAAACCTATATGAGTAATAAGAAAATTTTAGGGAGCTGGGTAGTTTTATATGATAAATATCTTTTAGATTTCTTGAATTGATATAGTTTTTAGGTCTCTTGCAGCTGGGGAAATTTTAAAAGATTTAGTATTTGTTGTTTCACTGGAAGAAAAAAGACAGTTAAAATCTCCTGCTATTATCAACTCACCTCTGGAGTGCAGGGCTATTGTGTCTAAGTATTTCCTTGCTGTTTTTGCACTAATTCCATGAATCCAGTAAGAGTTTATAAGGGAATAGAAATTTTTCTCATTTTTAATTACTACTCAAGCTAACTTTCCATCTTTATCAGTGTATGAATGTATGATTTCAGGTAATCTCATACCTTTATTCCAAAGGATTAATACTCCTCTCCTTTTGTATTTAAATTGAAAACTCGCTAGTATATGGTAATTTTTTAATATAAGTTTATTTAAAGCTTGTGATAATAAGTATGTCTCTTGAGGGCATAATATATCTGCTTTATGTAAAGAGAGGTATTTATTAATAGTTGCTCTCTTTATAGGATTATTTAGCCCATTTACATTTATTGATAAACATTTATATGTTTCATTACTTAATGTATTGAGTAATGGTAATGTATTGTATTGATTTCCTAGAATATTTATAAAATAAGTTTATGAGAACATTTGTTATGAACAAAAATTCTAAAAAAATTCTAAAATTAACAGAGGACATTTAACATTATATACGTTAATAACTTTCAACATGGAACCTAATGCTCTTGGCTTAATATGTTTTACATATAGACCACAGTTCTGCCAAGTCATATTAACTAAAGTGTATCTCTGTTACTGCATGTTTAATATTTAATTCAAAAAGAGAGAAAAAAATGAATGAAACAACATACAGAATGAGCTAATAAACAGAACTTTTCTTCATCTTTTTCCCTTTTCTTCCCCTTCCTTTCTTCTTTTTTTTTTTGTTTCCTTTCCTCTTCCCTTTTCTTTTTCCATTCTTCTTTCTCCCCCTTTCCCTTCTCTCTTTCCCCTCTCTCCCTTACTTTCCCCTTCCCCTTATTTTAATAAAAAGGATTAAAAGGAGTAACCAAGTTTTTAACATATATATTGTGAGTCTTATAAAAATAAACATAAAATTATTTGCATTGAGTTTACTCTTGTAATATAACTTCTCTCTTTCTATCAAAATAAAGCTTCACTAAAGTGTATTTTGTGTAGGAGCATATAACTAATTAACAAAATCTTTTATTCTGAAAAGGCAGTAGTCATTACTCCTCAGGCAAAAAAAGTACAAAATAGCATATCATTAGCGAGTGCATATTAATAGCTTAAGTATCCTACGTCATATTCATATGTGATAGTTATACAACCACAAAACTATCTGTTTTAAATGAGATTTATTACAGAGTAGAGATGTTGTATGAGACAACTAAAAGATAAAGACACCTTAAAAACAACACTTAGTCAATGACAGTATGTTTTTATGTTCACCAAATAGATGTGTACAAAATCTTCTATAAAATGAAACCACTATAATGATTTAATTTAGTATTCATAGCTTGATGTGTGCCATGTTCTATATATTATTACTTTGTTAGTAGCAGTGTATCAGGATAAGACGTTAGGATGTATTTTGATATTTAACAGTAAAAGTGATAACAAAGAAGACAGTGTAGAGAAATTTTACTTTCAATAACTAAAACAAAAGCATCTTTATAAGGTAAATGTGTCAGGTGAGCTAGTTACTATGGTTCTATCATTTAGATATGAAGAGTTTTAATCTTATGTACGTTGAACTTCTTCTATGTATGATCATTAATGACTATTCTGTTTTGACTAATCAAGTCTTACAGATTCACTCTATTGTCTATTTCAGTTCTAGAGGTACACTTGTAAATATAAATTCTATAGTCAAAACATCTTCTATTTACTCATTGAGTACACTGTGATAGTACACTGGTATTTATGAGTAAATAATGTATTTAACATGAAATTAATAAGAGTTTCATATACTATTGCATGTCAAAATTAGATTATAACAGATACATTTTGTTTATTTTATGTGTTACACCATGTCTGTCTACCATACCTCTGAACACGGTAGAGAATAAACATTGTTTATAAAAACACTTCTTCTTTAAGCTTTTTCCCAGTTAGGGGTCACCACAGCGGATCATCTGTCTGCTCATGATTGGCAGTGGAGTTTTACGGTGTCGAGTTGCCAGCTCGGCACCCAACCTTCCACAGAAGACACACACATGCACACACTCACACCTAGGGCCAATTTAGAGTGTCCAATCCACCTACTGCATGTCTTTGGGATGTGGGAAGAAACCAGAGCACCCGGAGGAAACCCACGCGACCACAGGGAGGACATGCAGACTCCGCACAGAAGGCACCCCAGCCAAGAATTGAACCGGAGAACCTCTTGCTGTGAAGTGACAATGCTAACCGCTGCACCACCGTGGCCGCCCTAATTGTTTATAAAAACACAAATAATATTATTTCAATGTATGTACAGATTTTCGCAAAATGTCTATATCCATATCCCATATCCTCAGCCCATCTCTCACAAAATGATGGCCTTCTGGCAAATAAGTGCCAAATCACTAAAAGACTGGGGCCAGAAAATACTGACAGACATCCAAGCCCCGTATCTCACACCCCCCAGAGCACACATGTCCATGGAAACCCCATCGTCATTCCATCATCTTTCCAATTTTGTATGAGCAATTACAAAAAAAACTGTCTCTATCCTTGACCTCTGACCCACGTTCATACATGGCCCTATTCAGATCTTCTGCTTTAAGAGGCTTAGAGGTATGACCCAGTTATATATCCACCCTTCATCTAAGAGCTGCTGATAGGTGTACCTTCTTCCATTACACCATATGTGTCTCTTCTCAGTACTTTTGACTTGCTTATTTGATTCCAAGAATCACAAGAGCAGAATGAATGTGTTAATTGATATAGCCATTAATAAAAAGGAGGGACAATCATGTTTTTACACTAGCATCATTTAAATATATATAGCATTCACGTTGCTAAATAAAAAGTTGTTGCTTCATGATGTTTGATACTAAGTGATGTTGGAACTGCTCGTAATTGACGAAGTTAACTACAAGAAGAAAGCAGAATTTATGTAGCTAAGAACCATTAAATAAACATTACAATGCATTCCAAGGATTCATTATAGTCTGACACACTGGAAAGATTGACATGAGCATAAAGAAAATGTGGAATGTGTATAAAAATGTTGCATAACTATGCGCTTCAGATAGTTATAAAATATTAACACTTTGCATGGTTTTTAATGTTCCACTGCCCAAAACAGATGTGGTGAGGTGGCAGCACACCACAGCAAACATAATGACCCTTGGAGAAGTATTACAGGCTGAGTAAAGCTTATAACCAAATGTTAAATAAATAAGTAAATTACCTGATTAATACCTGATTACTTAAATATTACTTATATTTAATGTTCATCTGCTCTTCTGTTACCATTATTGTACTAAGTTTGAACTTTTGTAAAAATTCAAAAATCTGTAACACTGCTTGGCTGAAAGTATCTTTCAGTTATCCTTGTCTAAACAACATCAATACCCAATTGTAAATATTATTGTATAATCAATGTTATTTTTGCTCTTCTGCTACTTTGACTGTATTCTGCTGGAGCTTATCTCCCCGGGCCTCCGCTGAAAATGGACTTGGTTCCAGTCGGACTTACCCGGTCAACAAATGTAAAATAAAATAAATAAATAAAAGTAAATAAATAACTAACATGATTTACACCAGCACACACCCTCTGAGAGTCCCGAAACCTGACACCCAAAAGCCTGCCATCCAACAACCTCAGTCTTCAGTGATCTGGCCGAGAAAAAATTTTATGAGAGAGACACCATAAATAAAATGCACAAATATTGGCATCTAAGAGGCATGGAGTAAAGTTCTGCGAGGCCGAGCCAAATATATTGTTGAGGCTAAAGGACCCATTTACAGTAGTATCACCCATAATAGTCTTATAGACTATCTAGGCAAAAAAAATATTACTTTTAACAAAGCAGGCTAATCCAGTCTACACACAGTGTAAAATGCAACGGAGCCAGTGCTGCCATCATTAGTGTCTGGTAAACAGAGGATAACCTTCAACTAACCCATTAGAATACTTCTATCAAGCAGCACTGTAACAGTTTTAACTTATTTTGCTGAACTAACTTGGCTGACATGCAATACGATGTCAACTATAAACATTATGAAAACAACGTAAGGTAATCTGTGTCTTACTAAGTGCTGCAGGTGCATACTGACATTATTAATTTCTAAGCTGCATTTTCACATTGCAATATGCTTTACCATCATGCCTAAAAGACAGTCACAAAAATGTTCCACTCACCTGGCATGACTTTGAGGCTAGGGTCACTTCCATAATATAGTGATGAAGGGATCTGAGGTCATGCAAACTACCATTGGCAGGAGCTAGCAAATGATACTGTGCAAAAACTATAGGTTTATTTCATACTATGCAAATGAGGTTTGTTTTCTTTCTTTCTTTATTCAGTTAATTAGTTAGTTATGCATGTATTCGTTCATTCACTTATTTGTTTAAACAATTTTGCAACATTGGTATGTTCTTCTGTATAAACAGATTAGCTGCATATAACTTCATGTGCTGAACAACATATTTGCAGGGAAAAGAGATTGATGCACTGAGAGGTACAGCACCATATAAACACCCCTTTTTTTTGTGACAGCATGTAATAAACATAATTTTAACAAATAGGTGCCGGCCAGTAATCAAATGCACATCTCTCTACCACCAACTAGAGATGCATGTCCCTCGGTCAACACCATAATATTCCAACTCCAACATTGCAGAAATGCAGTAGAGCAGTGCTTCAATACAGAGTTTTTAAAATTATTTGTTAGAGATAAAAAATAAAAAACAAAAAAAGAAGAGAACTAATTAACATTTCGCTTTTTTCTTTTTCTTTTTTTTTTTCCTTCCCTTTGCAGCTTTCCAGTTGGTCTGACATGTCCAGAACTGAAGAAGGGTCATAAACAGATGGCTGAAGAGATAATGCAGTGAATCCTGTGAATATGAAGTCACAATCTTTAAGGGCTGGAGCTTATTTAAAATGAGTTCCAAAAGTGTTTTGAGGTAAGAAGGCAGCAGTTTACATATTGGGATGAAGCATTTTGAATGTATGACTCGTGAATGTGCAGATTTTACCACACTTAGTTACACAAATCACTTTCAAGCTATATCAATATACTTATAACATACAAAGCATCTAGGCCAGCAAATTAGCTGTAGCTCATATAAGACAATGAGCAGGCACCATCATTTCTTCTCCAAGAGGATGAGAAGAGAAGAAAAAAACACATCAGTAGCAAAGATCCCAACATAACAGTGCAAATTGGTCTCACCAAGAGCAAATATCTCAACACAATACTCCAAGCTGGTACCACAAAGGGTGTCAGAGTTTCAGCCACAGAACAGCCATACAGCACTACATCAGACACTCCATGGAAAAGATCTGCAGGTCAAGGACAAGAGCACAACATCAGAACCAGCACTGAACAACTATCAAAGTCTTATTTCCTCCACAATATAATCACAGAACTATCAATAAGCCAGTACAGAACATAGTTATCTATGGTTTACAGTATATGCAATGTTTGTAGGTTGACTTTATAGTTTCTTAAGCTTGTCTCATTCAATTTAATAAATCTATGTTTCTTGTTATAATATGCTGCATTATATAGTTATTGAAGTTAACTAAATTATAACAACAGAACATTTATCTTGTTTACCTGAAAAGGTGTTCTGAAGAGATATGTGATAGTAATTTGTAAAAATAAGATATAATTAATTATGTATTTTATTGATTTATTTATCCCTGGATTTTTTTTCCCTTTACTGACCAGTCTATTTTAGCTGCTTGTCTCTTTAAAGTAGAAGTGTTATCCATTTGTTCTTCGGTGTTTATTAAGTTTTTCTTCTTGATAAAATTGTTTGCTTCTTCAAGGGTTTAGTAAGTTATTTTTTTCTTCTGGGAGGCATAGTCTTATCGTGGCAGGATATATCAGCTGTGCCTTTATGCTGGCTTGTTTTAATGATTTGATAAGAGGGATAAAAGTTTTTCTTTTCGTTGTAATAGGTGAGGAGTACTCATTGTCAAATCTAATTATCTGGTCATTTATATTCAGAGGAGAGAGAGCCCAGGCAGTTTTTAAGATGAGATGTTTATCTTGGCTGGATATAAATTTGACAATGATTGATCTTGGATGAATATTTTTGCTGCCAGAGGGAATTGTAGATAAAGATCTGTGGGCTCTTTCAATACCGAAGGAAAGAGCCTCTGGTAGGTTTAAGGTTGTAGGAAGCCATACAGTTAAGAAGTTTGCTGCATTGTCTCCTTCCTTTCCTTCAGGTATTCCGTAGATTCTGATGTTATTCCTTCTGGACCAGTTTTCTAAATCATCAATTTTATTGATAAGTGTGGTATTTTGTTGCAAAAGGGATTCAGTGTTCTTTTCTCCTTCTATTAGTCTACAGTCAATGTCTGAAACTTATTCTTGCAGTGCTGTTATTTGGATCTTTTGTTGTTTTAGTATGTCACTTAAGATTTAAATCTGTTTAGTTGAATCGTCTTTGATTTTATCCACTTTAAGGACCAATTTGTCTATTTTCAGCATTAAGTCTTGTATGTTTGTAAGGACTGAGTGTAATTCTTTTTTCATGGAATTTTCCTGCTGGGTACATTTCAGTAGACTCATCGTTCACCTGTTGCATTTCTCACTTTTTTTCTGTTTGACAGGAAAATATAACAACTATAAAATAAAAAAATACACCAATAAGGAGCTTGGGGCTTCTAGATTTTGAATCTTCAGTTTTTAAGTTGTTTTTGGTGATTTTTCTAAATAATTCTTGCTAGAAGAATTGTATTACTGCAGAGCAGAGAATTTGTGCTGCCTTTAGCTTGCCAAGCTACGCCCCCTTACTCTGCATTTTTGTGAAAACACTTTAACTGCTATTAGTTTAGCTACACTGCAGTATTTACTATTTATTTATTTATGTTACATTGCGTGACTTTTTCTTAACAGTCCTAATTTCTGTGTGCATTTGTTGTATCAGTCTTCTAACATTTTGGGTCTTATTTATTTTCTGTAACGTCTTTCCTTCATCTGTCTTAATACATTTAACCATTTCTACTAAATCAAGCAGGTCTTCCCTTAGATCATTTTCTTTTAGTCTGAGAGCATCCTCTTTGCTCTATGTTTTCTGCTCTGTCCCTTACTATGCAATAATAACTGGTCGCTTATGTTAGTCTCCTACAGAAGGTTTCAGACCATCACCTCGTGATTTATCTTCCCGAGATACATCCTGTTCCTTCTGCTATGTTGTGATATTGCTTGCACTAGAGTTTCCAACCCATATCCTTTACTTTACAGCTGAGCTACCACTTTCATTTCTATTTGTTTTGTTTCTACATTCCTAAACTTATTTTTATTGATTAAATTCCACTTTTGTGCTCTATTTTTTATTGTAAAATTTACCATACCTAGATGTCTTTGCCTGAATTTCTCTTCAAATATATATATGGAGCTGTACTTTTCATATTGATTAGTACAGCTTTCTTTGCTGGATAAATATCTCACCATATTAGATGTCTCCCCCTATGTCCATATTTCTTTTTTATATAACTTTTGATAACCCACATGTTTTGTTCCTTATCCATCCTCACTTCTTCTGTCAGTTCTTTTTCCAGGTGGCCCAGTGTTTCTTCATCTAGGTAATGTTTTGTCCTGATCTGTTGTATTTAGGATTTTAAATCATTATCTCTAGCTTTTAACATTTTTTGTTATGCAAGTTTTTTTTTCTTTCATTTAGTTTTTTTCTTACTCTTCCTACATATCCTCTGAGTGGAAATGCTGGGTTTATAGTGTAATGATAACCATACATAATTTCTTTGTTTCTTATGCTCAGCAGTCAACTTTATTCTCCCTTTGCCTCTTGCTTAACCTATGCTATGAGCCTTTTTTTTGTAGACTGCATTTTCCTTCTACTACAGGGGGTACCCTCAGGATGTCCTAACCTGTTGGTAGAAATGCTTTCATGTTCTGAGGATCCTGCACTGTCTTTTTTTCCAGTCCCGGCAAGAGTGCATATGCCAAGAGTGGGTATTTTGTATGTAGGGATTTATATGCCCAGTTTTCCTTTTTATTTTATCTTTCCCCATGATATACAAATTACACTGTATATATCAATGTCATCTTGGTGAGATTTTGTAAAAAAATAAAAATAGGGTCCACCAGATGAAAACTATCAAGGCTTGAGGATTAATTCAGTTCCAGCAATATTTTTATCCTTCCCTTGTCAATTGCATCTCTCCATTTGGACCCCTTCATGAAAGAGCAGTGGATGTACTCTGAAATTCAATCTGATTGCCAGGCTTCTGATGTAAACATAGAGAGTGAGCCCATCCGTCCTCTGAAGGGAAACTCATTTCTACTGCCTGCATCCATGATCTCATCCATTTAGGCAGTAACCAATATCCATGTTTCTTTTTTATAACTTCTGACAACCCATGTTTTTGTTCATTATCTTTTCTCTTTTCCTCTGTTACTTCCTTTTCCAGGGGCCCAGTATTTATTCAACTAGGTAATATTTTGTTATGATCTATTTTAATAAGGATTTTAAATTATTATCTGCAGCTTTTAACAGTTTTTCTTATGCAAGTATTTTTCTTTCACCTAATTTCTTTCTTACTCTTGCTACATATCCTCTGTGTGAAAATGCTGGGTTTCTAGTACAACAGCAACAATACATAATTTCCTCCTTATGCTCAACAGTCAGTTTTATTATCTTTATGCCTCTTGCTTGGCCTATCAGCTTCATTTGTTTTTTTGTTTTTTTTTTTGTAGACTGCTTCTTCCTTCAACTACAGTGGGGAACCCATAGCATGTCCTAGCCCTGCGGTAGAAATATTTCCATATTGTGAGGATTCTATACTGTTTTTTTCTTACAGTGCTGGTAAGACTGCATATGCCAAGAATGGGCATTTATTTTAATTTGGGGACTTGTGCAGTCACTTGTTTTTTTTTTTGTGCTTTTTTTTTTTATTATTATTTTTGTCATACCTTTCTCCATGATATATAAATTACAGTCTGTATACTAATGTCATCTTGGGTAGATTTTGTAAAATAAAAATAGGGTCCACCATGTGAAGGTACTCATCAAGGCTTGAGGATTCAGTTCCAGCAATACTACTTTCATTGTCTTGCTGATTGCATCTCTTCATTCATACCCTTTTTTAATTTCTCCAAATATTTTGGGTTTCTAATACTATGACAGGAATGGACCCCATTCCTAAGTCAAAGTATGATTAAAGTTTATGAAACCTGTATTGTTTCAGTCTTTGATGTCAGCCAAAAGTGCTCTTCGCAGCACCCATAATGTGCCCAGTAATGACTCCTTCAGCAATTCGTACAGGGTTACATGGATTGTTAATATATCTAAGTACGATTGTAAATTCTTTTTTATAAGACCCCATTGGAACTGTCTGGGTATCATTTTTCCACATTACTCTTGTTTTTGCCTGCAGATCCTGATATTTTATGACTTTGTGTCTCTCTGTATGCAAGAGACTATAGTCACTGGGTGTGGCAATTTTAATGATCAATGCTACTCTTGTCTTCTTTTCTTGGTCCACTATATCTGGATTTGTAGCATCTATCTTTTGAAATGCCAGTAATGGATGATCCCATGTGATGTAGACTTCTTCATTTTCTATGATGCTTTGTGGCTCATGTTTCCAGTGTTTTTCAGCCACTTCAGTACCATAATGTTTGCACAATCCCCAGTGCAACAGTCACGCCACATTATTATGCCTTTCAGTATACAGTCCTTCTGCCATTAGTATGTTGCAACCAGCAACGAGGTGTGCAACCATTTCCAATTTGGTTTTACAAAACCTACATTTGTCTGTTTCTCCCACATGTTCAATGGACTTTGTAAACCAGCATGTATATAGTCCACTATCTTGGGCCGCCAGTATTAACCTTTCATCTCTTGGTTTGAATTTGCCTCTCCTTAACCATTCTTGTATTCATTCCTGATCAACATGAGGTCCTTCCAGAAGTTTTCTATACTTGCAACTATATTTATCCTTTTTCCACATTTCTTGCCTTCTCATCTGATCCTTCACCTTATATTCTTTCTTTTTTTGACACATTCAGTTGCTGCCTGGTTTTAATCTACTTCTGGTTTGATTTCCATTTCTGCTTGATGCCAATATGCTTCTGCTAGATTAAGCAGAGAAGTCATCTTAGATTTATTCTCCTCATGTTTTAAAACTTTCACTATGTTTGGATCAGCAGATATGTGTGGAGTCCCATGACTGCAGATCTATATATATAATCAATTTCAAGGACGGCCATCCCTCTTTCAGAAAGGGGACTATATAATCTTGGTATGCATTGATTATTATAAATCATTTAGTGAGCATGAAGCATCCTCCTTGTTTTCCTATCTAATCTATCTAACACATTTTGGGGCCAGTCAATCACTCCAAAACTGAAAGTTAGGACAGGAAGAACAAACTGGTTTGTAGCCTGGATTTTGTTCCTAGATGTCAATGCTGTTTTCAGGATTAATTTAAGGCTTCTGAAGTATTCCTTACTAAGTTTTATTCACATTTGTTTGTGTTTTACTGTTGAGCTTTCATCAATTCACAAATATTTATACACTCCTTCTTGCTCAAGTTCTTTTATATCACATTCTTGTCTCAAACTGATGTTGCAGTTTTCCTGCTTTAAAGGTTGCTTTTGCACATTTATCAAGACCAAATGCCATTCTTATATCATCTGAAAAAGTTTTGACAACTTGTAGTTGTGCTTTCAGTTCCTCATCTGATGAACTATACAGTTTTAAATCATTGACAGAGAAGATGAAAAGTCTTTGCACTTTGTTGCTTTCTAGGAGCCAGATTATAGCCATGACCTAAGCTGTTAAGTAGACCGCTTAATGGGTTAAGGGCAAGGCAGAACAGCAGCAGTGACAAAGAGTCACCCTGGAATATCCCCTTTGAATTTTACCCCTGGGATAATAATTTATCCTTTTTCATGGCTTAATTGCAAAGTGGTCTGCCACTGTTTCATGGTCACTGTAATGTAGTTGATCAGTATAGGGTGTATTTTATACATTTTTAAGCACTCTTTTATCCATGAATGTGGGATACTATCAAATGCTTTTTTTGTTGTCAATCCATGCCATACTTAAGTCCTTCCCCTTATTACAGTTTTCCACTATGACTTTATTTAATAACAAATGATCCTTTGTCCCATATGACTTTCTTTTATTGCCCTTTTGTTCTACTGCCATAATTGAGTTTTCTTCTAAATGACTGTAAACTCTGTTGGCATCATTTCCCATGTATAGTCTATACGTCGTCGGAATGAAAGTTATTGGTCTATAATTTTTGGCTTAGCTTGCAGGTTCACTCTTAAGTAGGAGCATTGATTTTCCTGTTGTTAACCAGGTTGGTGTCTATTTGGGGTGTGCATATAAATAATTCTTACTCATGGCTAAATCTTCATGCAAAGATGTTAATACTTTCAGCCAAAAATTAGGTACTGCATCTGGGCCTGGGGTTTTCCAATTAGAGGCTTTTCTTAACTTTGTTTCAATCCCTCTGGCTGTTAATTCATCCCATTTCATGTCCGGTACATGTAAACCTCTCATTCTTTCTTTTATGTCTTCTATCCATTTGGCATCTTTGCTATGTTGCACAGGATCTTCATAGATACTTCTCCAAAATGTATCTATTTCTTCTTTTTTTTGGTGGTCTTTCAATTCCTTTTACCTAATTTCCCATCTCTCTATAAAACTTTTTTTGGGTCATCAATAAATTGCTTATTTTGTACTTTTCCTTTATATTCATCTTCATATCTTCTAAGTTTATCCGCCTGTGCTGAAAGTTTTAGTTTGTAATTTGTGTTAGTGCATGATAGATCCTGGTCTGTTCTAATAGTGCACATTGCTTTTATCTCATCTTTCTTAGTAATTTGTTGATATGTTCCCTCTTTTATAGTCTTCTAACAGTGACACTTCTTGTCTTAACTGCTTTTAGTTTTCTCTATTTGATACTTCCATGAGGCATCTGATTTCTCCCCTTCCTTTCCCTCACTACCCTGTGTTCTTGTGGTAGAACTTTCTCAGTTATCAATTTAGCTGCACAGTAATATATCGTGTTTAGCTCTGTTATATCGCATGGATCTCTATGAATAGTCCTAATTACTGTATTCATTTGTTTTATCAAACTTCTGACTTTTTGGGTTTTATTAACCTTCTGGTCTGTTTCGTTCATTGATCTTGATATATCTGTCTATGTCTATTAAATCAAGTAACTCTTCTCTTAGCTCATGTTCTTCCAAACTGAGGGCACATCCCTTGTTTTCCAATTCCTGTGAGCATTCTATAGAAGATTCTGCAGCATCTTCCTGTAGCACATTCTGTTCAATTTCATCCTGTGCCATCCATTGCTCTATCATATAGGAACTCACTGGCCTATCACTCCTCAACATTAACTGCATCAGAGTTTTCACGGTTTGCTGTTCCTTCCCTTGCTATCTAGCTTCAAGTGAACATTTATACTGGTTTCCTGAGGAAGGCTCCAAATTATCTTCATATGGCACCTGACCAATTGCTTCCTGTTCCACTGATTTCCCATTAATTTGGATATCCATTACTCTATCCTATTGTGGTGCTTTCTGAATTAGATTTACTACACTAAATCCTTCACTTTGCAGGTAATCCATAATCTCAGTTTCTATTTCTTTAACGTCTCCACTACTAATCTCCTTTTCTACTTTTCCTCTTTGTCTTCTTATTTTTTGTATTATAAAGTTTTTCATGTCTGGATTCCTTTGCCTGCATTTCTCTTCAAATATCTTTGGTACTGCTTTTTTTGCATTGGTTAATTTTGTTTTCTACTTTGCATAAATATTACACCATATTATCTCTTTTTCTTCCCCATGTCCATATTTCTTCTTCAGATGTTTCCTGATCTTCTTGTTTCTCCCTACTTTGGGGACTCACTCCATTCTGCTGTGGTGTAACTTGTGTTAGACCTTCTACACCAAATCCTTTACTTTGCAGGCACTTCATAACTTCAACTTCTATTTTTTTTAACTTCTACTTTACTAATCTTCTTTTCTACATTCCATCTTTATAATATTATTTTTTTATTGTGAAATTTTCCATATCCGGATGCCTTTGCCTGTATTTCTCTTTGAATATATTTGGGGCTGCCTTCTTTACATTGATTAATTTGGGGTTTTCCTTTGCATAAATATTGCACCATATCAAATCTCTCTTTCTTTCCCATGTCCATATTTCTTTTTTATACTTTTCAAATATCTCTTGGTTTTATTGTTTATATTTTCCACTTCCTCAGATGCTTTTTTTCCCAAACATATCAAGGTTTCTTGATCTATATACTGTTTTTCACAAAGCTGTTGTATTAATGAGCACAAATTTTCATTTGAAGCTTCTGAAAGTTTTTCTTGTGGAAGTATTTTTCTTTCTTCTAATTTCTCTCTTAATCATGTTGTTTATCTTGTGTATTGAAATTCTGGGCTTTTTGCATAATAGTAACAATACATAATTTCTTTCTTATCCTCAACAGTCTACTTTATCGTCTTTATGGCTCTTCTTTGGCCTATCCATTTTTTTTATTTTTGTGGACCGCTACTTCCTTCTACAACAGGGGGGTATCCTCCCACTGGGCCTGGCCCCATTGTTGTAATGTTTCCATATTTTGAGGATTCTACACTGTCATCTTTCCAGTCTTGGCACCAGTGCACTTACCAGGATTGGCCACTTTTTTATCCTGGGTCTTGTGCACCCAGCTATCTTTTTTAGTTTTTGACCTACTTCTGTCCATGATATATGCTATATAAATACAGTCTATATATCAGTGTCGCCTTGGTGAGAATTTGTGAAAACTGGGTCCACCTTGTGAAGGAGGATGAGTTTAGTTTCAGCACTAGTATTCTCCTTTGCTTGCTGACTTTTCATCTCTTCATTCGGACCCCTTTATGATGGAGCAGTGGATGTACTATGAGATCCACCCTGATTGCCAAGCTTCTCACTTGATCATAGAGATGGAGTCCAGTCACTCTTTGAAGGAACTTAATTTCTACTACCAACATCCATGATCTCATCCATTGTGGTACCACCCAAAGCTCATGATTATAGCCGAGGATAGGGACATTGACAGGTTAACAGAGAGTTTCATGCCATAACCCATATCATGCCCCCAGTCCAATAATGTAGCTCACTTCTGTAAAAAATTTGCTGGCTGGTCTCCTAATCCCCTTTACCCTCACTTATAAACGAGTCCTTAAATTTGTCTCTCTGAGATAGCTGCTCTCCCCTACTTGGACAGAGTGATCCACACTATTTCAGAAGAGAACTGTGACCTCTGTTTTTCTTTTTTAAGTATTTATTTTCATTCCAATAACTTCACACTCAGGAGTGAATCACTCTAGTACATGATGGAAATCACAGCCACTTAAAACAAAGAGGACAAGACCTTCTGCAAACAACAAAAGGCCATCTTTCACAAACACAAGCTGGATACTTTATAAATCATGGCTGGACTTGCTACATGAAAATCACAGACATGAAGGGAGAAAAGACAGAGTTTTGACAGAGTTCTCCTCTTGCCTTAAGCATGCTTAGCCTAATACTTTGAATGTAAATACAACTCTTACTCCTGAAACACAGGGCCCTGAAGGCATGCAGCAGTGGCCCTGGGACCCCATACTGTGTTAATACTTCCCACATGGTATTTTTGGGCTCACTAAGATGTCTTTTTCAAGTCCACAAAATGTATATAAGGCAGTATTAGTGAATGTCCATTACTCTTTTAATACTTGTACAAGAACAAAGAGTGGAGCCATTTCATGACTAGGATACAACACACATTGTTCATCCTTAGTCAGAGGCCTGTACTATTGGATGAGGCCTCCTTTCCTGCAATATGGTATATTTTTCTCAGGTAGACAGAGAAGTGTGATCTCTATAGGAACAAACTTACACTGCTGTCTCATTTTTGATAATGGAGACCACTACCCCTGTCTGCCGTTCCATGATACTTTCTCTGACTACTGCCCTGCTGCACATGCACACACACACACAGAAACACATACATTCTCCCAACTGTGTCTAAAGTTATCATCTAAGATGATAAGTAATACACTTTTGAAAGGTACCTAATATGAAGATCCTTCAAAATTGCCTCTTTGTTCTGTGCTAAAACATATCCTCCATGCACAGTAGTTCCTTTTATCAGAAAAGCATTTGCAATATTAGCAAGGCAGGAGACAGAAATCAATGAGAAAGGAGAATGTAAGATAAAAATCAAGGTATGAACTTGTGAGTAACAGTGATATTCAAAAGAAAACAGCTGTGAAACAGAATTTGTTGCTACAGTAATGAGGAGGGTGTGCATAGCCGGCCTTAGGCATAAGACAACTAGGTGGCAGCCTAGTGTGCCGCTCTAGCAGGGGCGCTTTTCCAGTATTTATTTGGTGTAGGTAGACCAGGATGGGGTACCTGGGTGGTGTGAGGGCCGCCGTGGAGCCCTTTTGCCCAGGGCACCAGCTGACCTAAGGCCGCTGCTGAGGGCCTGCTCTGGTTCTCAGCTACTGACAAACTGCTCAAGGGCTCACAGAACAGCAAACGTTTCTTCTAACTCCCCTGCTGCTGGCCAGACCTCTTGTGCTTTCTTGTTTTATAATGTAGGATGGCAGTATGAAACCTGTGGCTGGATGTCCTCTTGAAATGTATAAATTAACCCTTTAAAACAGTAGATTTTTATGCTCATTAAATCAATAAGAGGAAACCAAAGCAATCTGTTAACTGATATGAATATAATCTGCATCTGGTTTTACCCAACTTCCTTTTTGACTGTAAATGATGCTTTAAAACCATCATTGTGCACTTCAGTGGAATGTGTTCTCTGATGCAATGTGGTATAATGAAAAGAAATGGCTGCTAGTATTTATGGCATGGGATGGGAGAATACCCATAATGCATTAGGAGCAAGGCACAATCCTATCCCTGAAAGCATAAGCACACAATATAGTTTCACTACAGAGAAGATGACAATGTTAGTGCATCTGTAAGTTTTATTCTGGGTAGAAGCATATTGGACTAAGGTTCTTTAACAAGCCTTTCTTCCAACTTAATTTAAGTCAGCAGACTTGTTAACCAGTTACTTCATATAATTCATGAATTCCTCTAACACAGATCCATTTAAGGGATTGTTACAGTTTACTCTTGCCATCTGTTGCTATAACCAGTGAAATAATACATTCAGTTTATTTCTGTATATATTGCTCGGCTTTCTCTGCAGCAAACTGCTTGAACGTTTTTCAGTTACATGAAGTAATTTTGTTTATACTGAATTAATTCTTCCCTGCAGAGAACCATGGTGTAATTTATTCTTGAAAAGAAACATTTATAACTACAAGTGCACATTAGGTTTCATTCATTACCCCTGTGCACATGCTGTTTCTGGTTTTCACCTTTTGCAGACTCGTGAAATGGGGAATTAGGCCACTTGCCATTTAGATACAACAGCCAAAACATTTAAATAATATTTAACATGAAAAATATTATAAAGTAACATTTCTTTGTGCAGCTTTCTTCTGACATCAGTACTGATGATAAGACAGGTGGCATCAGCGAACAGACTTTGTTTAGTTTTTGTAATTGCTACAGAAAAAAAAGAAATGCAGCAATTACAAAAAATAAAATATGGAGTTATACTTAACTATGAATTATGTATGTACAACTGCACAATGCTTGCATAAGCAGAATAATTCAACCTGCATAAAATTCTCATTTTGCTTCATTTCTTTTCCATATTGTGAAATGACTCAGCTACATTTCCTCAGGAACGCCTGAATATTTGACATTCGTGCCATGTAATGAATATGTATTTGACATTATTTGACATGTTTGCTTCATTTCTTCTGAGTCTACCTAATGAGCTATTTTTTTTTAAAACAGACATTTTAAACTTTTGCATAACTAGAACTTAAATCAAAGTTTAAGAAATTGAGAAAGAAAAGAGAATCTCTGTCCAGAAGTGGATAAAATGTGGCTTATAAAAAAAGACATTCTCTCATTGTCATGTTTAAAATTTACATTGACTGGTGCAACTGTCACTTGAGCAACTAGTAGCAGCAGTTTTGATATCCTCAGTGCTACTTATTTGCGTAGTAATAAAAACTACCCATTGCAAGCACTGCTTTGGAGGAGGAAATTCAAAAAGCACTATTCAAAAAGTCAAGCAGATGTACAATCTTTAACAAATTAAGGAACATGCACACTAACAACGGCACGGATTTCACGTAACCAGTTCAGACGATCAAATGCATAGAAATTCTAAAGTATATTGCAATATTTGTACACTAACATATGACATATAGCATGGACTTTAGACTGATTTTTAGTCTTACAATAAGTACCTTTTTTCCTAAAAGAAAATGGTGAGCTGGAGTTATTAGTGCAGCTAGAAACAAAGAAACAGCACACCTTTAGAGAACATAACATTGATTACTAAATCTCATTATATCTGTACTGCACAGGTGAAATATCAAAATTGTAATCAAAAGGTACAACATAGATAATCAAGGATGCATCAGGTAGGCAACACAGATATACAATTTAGGAATAGTCTAGTTTACTACACCTATGCTCTGCTGACATCCTGCATACCTTTATCAGGCTTAGTTACGTGCGTGGCACATTACTCTTTGGAATACAACAGAAAAAGTACAAGTAGGAAAGGTGAGTTGCATACACACATAAAACTTTCATAACAGTGGGATGACAACAAGTGGTATCTATGGACATTATGGTACAGTATAATAAGCATAAACAGGATGCACAGATTGTGTGTGATAACAGTCTTGCAAGGAACCTCTGGGAAAAGTCACAGTTCATTAAATATCACAGACTGAGCACATGTAACACTGTGCATGATAGTAGTACAGCATATGTGCACATGCTCACTTAGTCTCAGTATCACCCTGGAGACAACACAGGGGAGACTCATGCTAACTACATACTCTAGAAACTCGCCTCACCCTGGAGAATACTGACATCTGTGTAGTTACTGAAACATGGTTCAAACCATAGAAAGTACTCCAGCAGTACATGGCTGTACTGCCTTTCATATGTTCTGAATCTGATTACCTACAGAATATGGAATAGCAAAATGCAGAGATGTACTGATCAATAAAAAGGATACACGCACCTCAAGGCTGGCCAAACAATATGACATGCTTGAGCTACTCTGTGTACAGCTAACAATGGGAAAAATCCATTACCATATTCTTGCTAGTTACATGCCCTTCTCCGTGAATCAGGAAATCCACAATAATACCTGAAGTTACAAGAATCACTCACCATCCAGTGCAATGCCATACTCACAGACTGGGAGGCATACATGACCACTAACATGCAGGCCCAATGCCCTGGAACTGCTGGTCTGCACTCCCACTAGAGGAACAAATATCCTAGATCTAGTACTTACAAATATGGGAGAGCACTGCACCCCCCAGAATTGTAATGCCCTCATTGATATAATCAGATCATAAAGTGGTCTCCTTTGAAATAAAGATAAAATTTGACCCCCCCCCCCCCACCTAACTCCAGAAACATTTTAGAACTTTTCTAAGGCATAGTACCTCCTATTAAGTGATGGCAGCTAGATTTCAATCTCTCCAAATCCAGAAAACACAGAAGCCTATACAGAGGCATAAACAAAAACCTGGTGCAACCATATAAACAACTGCATAGAAACAGCAGTACATGAGTAAAATAAGCCCAGGTCAAACTGCAAAAACAAGCCACCCTGATGGACCCCTGGTATTAATAGGTTGTATAACAACAGGAAGAAAATCCTGTCAAGAAAAAAAGAGGGAATGTGCACAACACAGCAATAAGTCCCTCATTAGTATAAACAAATGAATCAGAGAACTAGTCAAGTCTCTGAAAGCAGACTTTGAGGTAAAAATAGCCTCCAAATCTAAGGATAACCATAAGGCATTTTTCAGTTATGTCTCCAGTCTTAAGGGCAATACCCAACAATGTGCAGAAGTAGTTATAGATGGCATCACCTGTAGTTAGAAGACATAGCAAATCTGCTGGTCAATAAATTAAGCTCAAATTTCACCTCCCAGTCACTCCCAGTTCTCACCCATGAAATACCCTCTACCACTTCCCCACCAATTATCACCAAGGAACAGATAGCCACAGCACTCTCTAAAACTAAAATCATGGCCTCAATGGGGCCCAAAGACAATTCAGGTTGCTTCTTAAAAATCTTAGATCAGGACCTATCTGGCCCATTAAGATCTCTGTTTAACCACAGCCTCTGGATCAGCTTTGTCCTGTTAGAGTGCAGAACAGCAACAGTCATTCCTGTGCATAAAGAGGGACCATCAACTATTTCGGGAAATTACAGACCCCATAACTTTGAATAGTCTTATTTGTAAAGTCATGGAAAGAATAATCATGGACCTGATAAAGAATGACATAGGAAACCTCCAAACACTGGACCTGACCCAATTCAGCTTTGTCAAGGGCAGGTCATGTCTACTGAATCTGGTGGACTTTTCTGTGAAAGTCACTAAGGCCATGGATGACAGCAAGACAGTACATACCACCTACCTCAACCTGACCAAGACATTTGACACAATTCCCCACTCAGGTATTACAAGTAAACTTACAAAACTGGACATAAATCCCTACATCAGCAGATGGATAGCCAATTAATTCATGGACAGGACACATGTGGTTAAAGTGGTTGAATCCAGATCCAGCAACAGGCCAGTTACTAGTGGTATGCCACAGCGCTCAGTGCTGGGACCACTCCTGTTCAGAATATACTTTTCAGGCACCAAGGCCAATGTGGAAAGCCTCTGGATGACAAAGTTTGCTGACATCTGCAAACTGGGACAATCACTAAATCCCCCAATGATGAAGATATGCTTCAGATGAGTCTAACCCAGACAAATGACTGGTGCCAGAGCCATGGCCTGAAATTAAATGCAAGGAAATGCATTATCATTTTCTTTGGGAAGTCAAATACCCCTGCAAACTGCAAAATTAACAGTACACCCCTAAAAATAGACTCAGAGGTGAGGGATCTAGGTACATAGATAGTAACCTGAACTTTGACTGTCATGTGTCCAGTGGTGACGACGTCTTTATATGAGGTACAACTTATAAGTAAAGGTATGGCATCCAGAGTTAGGGAAATTATAGCCCACTGTACTTAGGCCTCATTAGACCAATAACAGAGTACAATACATCAATTGGCATGTACTAGGTGACTAGGGACTTACAACATCTGGAGTGATCTCAGGGTGTTAACAATATTTCTTATGGGCATAGACTAAAAGCCCTATCCCTTTACTCTGTCTCCTATCGACTATTAAGGGGTGACCTGTGCATGACCTGCAAGACACTCACAAATCCAGCCCTGATGGAGCTGCTATACATCCACAAGACAAACAGCAGACGTGTCATCCACTTTAGGATCTAAACTTAGTCAGTGACTTAAACAAAACATGCTGGAGAGGCAGATATGTGTCTCAGAAATTGTCTCTTCTTTGGAACAGGTTTCCTATTCAAGTTAGGCAAAACCCTTCTTTGGCCCTTTTCAAGATCAAGCTGGATCGATGGATGGGGAATTGCAAATTCACACTGGGGTAGTATCTATGTATCTTATGAACAGGGGCAATTTGTTAAATACTCTAGGTGTAGGCACAAACCTATGCCATCCTCTTGCCCCTAGGAAACATATCCTGGATAAAACTGGGTTGTATTGGCTAGACTTGTAAAGGCTCTTGAGGTGTTAGCCTAGTAATCTCCTATGAACCTATAAAAGGAGCAGAGGGTGTGTGTCATACATCTATGCACACAAGCCATGAGATAATGGCAGTGGTGGAAAAGGGAATGATGTAGAGGAGAATGGCCATGCCCCTTTGTCACCTTATGATCCACAATGTGGGGAGCAATACAAAGTAGCATGGGAAATGTGTTTGTGCTGAATCCTGTTTGTCTAACTGACAACAAAGTGATAGCTTAATGGCTAAAAGCCACTTCCAATGAATAGCTGATACTGCCCTTTCTTCACTGTTGTCCAACAATGGAGCTGGTATACATAAGTAGGGGGGATATGGGGGTGCAGGGGGGATTGCCCCTCTGCAAAAAAGGCTTAAAGCCCTTACAGCCTTGTTCACTGAAAGTGGCTTTGAGAAATGTTTTCACTGTTTTGTCTGTTGTTCAAGCATTAGAGAAATAATTACTAATCTGTAGCATGATAACGTCTCCCTGTGCAGCTTATGTGAATAAAGGCAAAGCTACTGAGTGTGAAGAGCAGCACGAAATGGAGAAGATATGGAATCTGAGTACAATTTTTCTTAGGCAAGACCCCGGTGAAACTGGGAACATGACACGTCTGTGAAAATAATTTCTGCAAGTCCCAAACCCCTGAAATGGGTTTGCTGAAAGCTTACATTCAGTGAAACCAACGTTTCTCTTTCCTCACTGCTGTGCATCAATGCATTTAGTATTTGGTGGTTCACCCACACATAAGGGGTGCAAGGAGAGTTCCCCATGAAAAAAAAAACTCTGTTTTAGGTTTGCTGAGTGAAACTGATCCAGGGTAAAATCAAGGCAAAAACAGCCCATATATATAACCATACAAAACAGAATTGTACATTAACAAATCTTAATGTGACTCATTTATAAACTTCAAGACAATAGACAATAGCAGATCAAATACAAACAAAATTACTGAGCAACATGCACCTACTAATACTTATAAATAAAAGAAGAAAAAAGACTATAACTATGTATGATGTCATTTCATGAATCACAACTTCTGTCATGTCACTCAAGTCATGTGTGTCAGTGACTTGTGCAGATGCCATCTACCAGTCCTGCAGTAAGTGGTTTGTTTCCACTACAAAGTGGATTGCTCCTGAGAGTTTGTGGTAAATATTACACTGGAGTTGTTGGCAGAAATGTTGCAGCTTTGGCACTAGTGGCCCTCATCCCCTGACTGTCAAGAATGATGACAACTGCATCATGCTTACACTGCACTGGCACACTGACCACCCACCACTTATGTATCCCACCAGACACTGCATACGGAACACTGGCAGAAAATGATACACTGCATCATGCAGACAGCTTGGACAATACACAAAGGTCATGGAACAGTGATTCCTCTTAGTGCTTAGCAAACAATATACATAGGAGTAATTTATAAATTATATAAGCGGTGTCCAGCCGCAGTGGTGCAGCGGTAACATTGTTGCCTCACAGCAAGAGGTTCTCCTGTTCGATTCTTGGTGAGAGTGCCTTCTGTGTGGAGTCTGCATGTCCTCCCCGTGGTCGAGTGGCGTTCGAAAGACATCCGTAGAATGGGCATGCCTTCATTGAAGGTTGGGCGTCGAGCTGGCACCTCGGCACCCGTAAAAAATCTACTGCCAATCATTAGCGGACTGGAGTTCCGCTGTGGCGACCCCTAACCGGGAAAAGTCAAAAGAAGAACATAAGCAGTGTCCAGCATCTATCCTATGCACATATCATGGCAGCTAAAAACATATATGTGAGCTAGTAATGCAGGCATGATACAATGGTGTGCAGTAGTTAAACAGTCACATCAGTGTTACAAGGGTGTGTTAGGCAATAATATTGTCCAATATATGATGCAAAACTCACCAAGGCATATGTCAGCATAAATGACTATTTAAAAGGAACATCACATGATCACATACTGATTCAGAAATCAGTAGAAACACATTTAGCAGAAGGCTTAAACCTGCACCCTTGTACTCCTCCACCTTGTTTAACTACTTTTGACATAGCAGCATCTTAGAAAAAATGGCACTTTTCCAATGATGGATATCTTGGAGTAAGTAGGCTATTTTTCCTAAAGAAAACTAATGTGACTTTATTGCTGATGATGAAGAAAGACTTGATGAATTTTACTTAAGTTGACAGTACAAGTCGTGCCAGGTATGTCTATGGGATTACCAATCAGGCCTTTTACAACCACATTATGCAGATGATGTCAGAGAATCACAGTACAGCTCAGCACAAAACTTGAGATAAAGCTTGAACAATGACCATTTGGCCAAAAAAAAAAAGGAATAAAAAATGTGAAATGAGTTATGTTCAGTTGGGTTTTCTGCAGAGGGGAATTCCTCCTTCACTGAGATACAAAATTTATTTTGATCATAGTAGTAAAGGGGGTACTGGGGTAAAGCCTCCTACATGTAGTGTGCAGGTAGTCACTCCCTAGGAAACTGATTTCTAAATTTTGCTTCAGACCATATTTTTCATATAAAAGCAGAATAACACTCAGATGTTTAGAACCCCGTACAAACAGATATTAAGCTCATCAGAGCATGCAGGTTCGGAGCAGGTAGCCATGGCTAGTCCATTTCATTGTCACTTTTCTTTGCTTTTCTTCATGGTACAGACAAAGTGAGAGCAATGGCATGGATGCAGCTGTATGTACAGCGTATGCATTGATTATGTGACATATGTACCCTGGATCGCATAGATGTATGCAAGCAAATGTCTGGTGGATCTGTGGTACATGGAGCAGTACTGAAATATGGTGTTAGTATTCTTTCTAGTGAATAAAAAGGAAAGGTGCAGCAAAAGAAATACAGAGGTAATATAGATACAGGATGTATAAAATGCAACAGGAAAGTGACTGATTATGAAGATGCTGAAAAATGAAAGCAGAGACTGAGATAGAAAAGGAAGAACAAAACAGAGACTATGTTGTGGTCGATTATGAAATATATATATATATATATATATATATACATATATATATATATAGAGAGAGAGAGAGACCATTAGAAATAGGAATGTAGGCTAACAAAACCTCAAATATGAAAATGAGGAGAACCATAGACATGGTAGACTTTAACTTTCCAAAAGCAGACTGCTCACATCTATCCTCCTGCTAATTCATCTTCCTGTACACCATAGTCCCCCAAGAGATCTCCTTGCTGCTTTCTGCTGACTTATCTTTACATCACCTGATATGATTACTATAGGCAGCATGGTGAGTTAGTGGTAAGTCTGTGTTTCAGTCAAGATCTCAGGTCAAACTCTGTGTGGAGTTTGCATGTTTTCTCCAGGCATTTTGTTTTCCTCCTACCTCCCAGAAACATGCTGTTTAATTAGCTACCCTGAAGTGTCTTATGCATATGACATTTAGCCTTGTTTTTGAACCATACCTCTCAAATGTCCAGATTTTTGCAAAATGTCCAAAATTTTGTCGTATATTTTTGGTCTGTTCCTCATAAAATCTGTAGTTTTCTGGCAAATCACTAAGGACTAATGTCACAAAATAATGACATACATCTGAGTTTCAGACTTTATGTCCCTCAGAAAATGTATGCCAACACAAATTCTAATATTTTGGCAAGATTTTAAGTTTATAGTAACTATCTTAAATCTGTCCCTATTTTTGGGCTTTTCTCCTCCCATTATTTTAGGCTTCGTCCAGATTTTGTGTGGTAAGAGGTTGAGAGGCATGTTTTGAAGGCCAGGCCTTGGCAGAAAAGGGTTTATAATGACCAGTTCTTTTAACTGGTAAACAAATGAGTAAAATAAAAAAATTAAAAAATGCAGTCTCTTCTCTTGTTTTGAAAGTGTTGCTATTTATTCCAGTTATGTACTGTTGTCTTAAGTTTTGACTTTTCATATGCATTATTTTGCATTTTTCTTAGAAAAAGATTTATATTATTTTATTCTCTTTTTTCCCATTATATCTTTCTTTGGATAACAGCATGTTGTTATTAATAGAACATGGGAATGAATGATGGAATGATCCTTATTCCCTCAGGATAAGTGGAAAATTATCCTTTTTGCCTTGCCCTATGCCCTCTACCATAAGTACAACCTCAGACTTTGTAAAGTCTTGGTCCCTTCCATCACCTGGAATTAGGATGGAAGACTGTGAAGGTGACACACGTTTTTGCTGTTTAACAATGACAAAAGCAAAAGAGCTGTCTTCCCCATCTTCTAATTCAGAATACTGGCCAATATGTAGGGTCCTTTGTTGTCTTATGCGGTGGTGATGGTAGTCTAAATTTTTATTAAGTCACTGAAAAATAAAGTCTGTCAAAGTGCTGACAGAATCATGCAGATTACTAGTACTTGTAAATAAATATTTACTATATATTATGTGCGTGTGTATATATATGTATATATATATATATATATATATATATATATATATATATATTTATATGCATATTTATGCACACGTATCATACATATTAATTATTAAATAGTATCATTTTCAAAGGTATGGTGTAATACTTAGTGTTCCAGCTGCAGAAGGCCTAGTTCAGACCTTATTTATTTACTTATTACTTTTCGATTAAATTAGTCTCACTAAGCTAGTGATCTGTTTTCAGGAGACAGCTGAGGAGGTGTTTATGCAGGTGGGTAAAATCTGGCCTCTTCAACAGAGAAATTCTCCTGCACTTTTTTGTAAGTGATATGGGTTTTTTAATATTCACCTACTACCATTAACTGCCTTTTTGTTACTGTACATCGAGTTGGAATGCTAACATGTCTGCATACATTTTTCTGTGCATTCTGATTTCCTTCCACCTCCCTAAAAATGCTTTTACACTAACTACTATGAATCGCTGATATTGCCTTTGCCTTTGTTATGGCTGAACAAGTTTCCCAAGGATCAGTTAAGTTACATGGTTAATAAATTGTTAAATAAAAAAGTATCTGAGTATAAATACAGTTTCTGCTTACTGTAGTTCATATACCACATAGGCTTTGATGACACTATCCAATACTGAACATAAACTACTACAGGACAATACATCTGATATTACTAACTGTTTTATTATTATCTCATTTTGTTTTACAGCATAATACTTTAATGAAGAGATTGCTTACTTGTATAGAGTACTATAAATTATACTTTATAATGCTTACCAAAAGTACAAGAGAATTTAAAACAAATTATAGCTTTCAGTCAATAATGACTTTCAAAGATTCATAAAGATATTTGGTTTCACAATGCCTAATAGCAGTAATCACATTTAGAAAGGATACATTTCACTGCTATTATGTAGCCTTATGATTGTAAAATGTACTCTGTAATGTGTTCTATACAGTTGTGTTGCTTTGCTTTGTAATAATGTTGTTGTGTCTTTTCAGCTTTTCCCGGTTAGGGGTCGCCACAGCGGAACTCCGGTCCGCTAATGATTGGTAGTTGAGTTTTACATGCCGAGTTACTAGCCCTGATGCACAACCTTCAACGAAGGTACGCCCATTCACGCATGTCTCCACACAGAAGACGCTCTAGCTGAGAATCAAACCGGACAGCCTCTTACTGCGAGGCGACAACGCTACCGCAGCACCACCGCTTTGCTTTGTAATAATACAATGTATATTTCTGATAAACTATTTTTAATTGCTCACTGCAGTTATCTTAGATCTAATGTACCAGGTTTTTGGTTCAGCAAAGCATAGTGTTGTTTCCTGTAATCTGATACAGACCACACAGCTGTAGTAGTTACAGTAACTGGAGTCAGAGAATTTCTGGAATATATCAAAAATGCTGCCACGTCTGTCCTACTCAGCATTCTTCCTGCTGACAAAATGAATCAGTAGTCTTTGCATGAAAGCTGTAACAGAAAGATGTACACAGCATGGTAGTAGAAAAAATTATGCTTCTGAGGCTACAGTTTTCAAAATTGATTCAGATTTCTTTTTCCAGGATACTTTTTCTGTAACAGGTAGTTGGCAGCTGCATATTACAAAGTTATACGAATAATTCAGCAAGCTTTAAATATGCAATCCTCTTACTGGTTCATTATTCCAATCAACAGTTTGCACCACCCTAGCCATCCAATCAGAGCATTGCAATATTATTCAACAAGAAAACATACAGCCCATGGAAATGTACAGCAATAAAATTAAAGTATATAAGAGTGTTGATGCAATACAATGTGTACAACAAGGCTAGAGTAATGTAGCAACAATGCAATTATAGTCATGCACTCAGTTTGAGAAACACGTCACATAAAATGCTGATTGAAGCTGAAATCAGCTTATACAGTATGGACAAGTTATATACACTATATACAAGACAGTCAAATGTTAAGGTAAGTGTGATATACAGTCAGAGGGATAGAAAGAGTTAGAAAATTATCAGACAATGAGAGAATATGATGTGGTTGCATAATGTGACCAGGGGCATAACACTAGCATTTAGCAAGTTTCAGAGGAGGAGTTTTTATTTGTGTCCATAAGACTGGATATGATATTTCTTTGAGACAGGATGTAATAATTGAGAAGTAGTGCTCTGTGTAGTGAAGCTTGTTTCTGGAGCTAGTACCAAGGGAGCTGAGTGGTCATGATTCTTGAGGATGTAAGCCCGGGGATTATGATACTAGTTTAGCTGCTAAGGGGGGATATGTTTGGTTGCATATAAGTTTAAATAGTTGGGAGCCTAACAGGAAGTCAGTCCTTTGATTGGGAATAATTTTGATTTTCTATTGGTTTACAGTAGTGTTTATGCGTTAGGTAGAGAGTGATGGATCTGCAGATTTTATTGGTGACTGTTTGTATATGTCGAATATGCACCACCAAAAACACAGTCAGCCTTCTTTCAAAAACAGTATTAATTTCAAAAATAAAGGAATACGATCACCAAAGCTGTAGTTAAAATAATTTAATTACAGGTAAGCATTTTTGTATAACACTTCTTCAGACCATAAAACAGGCACAAATCCAATATCTTTAAATACTCATTCAATACATGACCTAATTAATTAATCAACCTATAAAAACATTCATTCAATTAAAGGACCCAAATGGCAAATTAATCAATGAGGCAACCTCCGAGTTTTCAGGAGAGGTTTAAAAGAATCACTATCATTTAACCCAAAGCCTTTATCTGCTTGTAAGGTTAAAATCCATTTTAACTCCTCATTCTCTGTCCTATTAAGCATACTACCCTCAGTAATATTCTCATATAGAGACGTAACACCATAAATTCAAAGGAATGCCTTTCCTTTAACTTGACATGCTTATTTAAAACATTCGTAGGTACATCCCTCCTTATATCACCTATATGCTCAAGTACCCTATCCTTCAATCTCCTGCTAGTCATACTAACATAAAAACGGGCATTTTTGCAAGCTGCTAGGTAAACTAAACTTGTACTAGTACAATCTGCATATAAATCAACATCAAACCTAGCTCCTATAGTAGGATGAACAAATAATTTCTACCCTGAAATATCAGGGCAAGCCTTACAAGAATGACAGGGAAAGGTCCGTATTCTTTCTGATAGCTTAACCATTCTTTTCTTCTTTATATAACGTAGCCTACATTTTATTGAAAGGGCATGCTTAAAAGCAAAGGATGGAGTTAATCCAACAATATTCTTTATTTTTTCCTCTACCAGTAAAACCTGCCAATTTTGTTTAACCATTTCACATACAAAGATAATATTACCTGTATAAGTTAGAGATAGCCTCAGTTTTCTGTCTGCTTCATTTTTACTCCCTTTCTTACTGTTTTCATTCTCAGAAAAGAATGGTCTTCCAGTGCTATTTCTCAATTCTTTCACTTGAGATAATACTTCCAAAACCTCTTCCTTCCTATAGCCCCTTTCTATAAATTCCATAGTCAATGTCTCCAAAGCCTAGTCCATTTCCTGAGAATCTGTGTGTAATCTAGAAACTCTCAGGAACTGGCTCTTCACTGAACTCTTAAACATATATTTAGGGTGCATTCTAGAGCGATGTAACTTATTATTCTTCCAACAGGGTTTTCTAAATATTCTGGGATTAAAATTGCCATCAGAGTCCCTAAAAATGGTCACATCTAAAAATTCTATATTCAAATATGAAAAACTAGCTGTAAACTTTAAAAACTCTGTGCTATTATTTATATATTCAGTAAAGCTTTGTAAGTGTTGTACATCCCCATCCCATAAAAGAAACACATTGTCAACAAATCTCATATAGAAGATGACGTGTTGCTTATACAGGTCTTTTCTAAATGCATGTTCATCTTCCCAAAAAGCCATAGTCAAGTTTGCATAGCTATGGGCACATACTGTGCCCATAGCTACATCTTACTCTGGCAGAAAATAGTCATCCTTAAAAATATTAAACTCCAAAACCATGGTCAACAATAAAATAATCAAATCCACTTACAATATAGTGTATCCCATAGATTCATAGGTTGGTACTAGGCTATCAGCCTTAGGACCTATACAAACCTAGCCATAACAATTTCCTGGATATTTCTTCCCAAAATATTTACTTCCCTGGACCCCTGTCTAGCAGGGCGACTGTCATGATCCCCAGGGTGAATTTCCTATCTCCCATCCAATCATCAAGGTTCCTTTTGAAGAGGGCCAAGGAGGTGCTCTGCTTGACATGTATGGGCAGTCTATTCCAGAGTATGGTGAGTCTCTGGATCAGGAACCTATCGCTCCAGCATGTTTTGTTCATTGTGATGACAAGGTTTAGATCCCTGGAGCATGTGGCTTTGAGGGATTGGGATTTCTTTAAGTGGAGCATGTCCAACAGCTCAGGGTTTGACATGGCCTTGTATGTTAAGCAGAGATCGCCTCTGAGTAGACGATATGCCACAGAGTATAGTTGGGGTTTTTGTAGATGGTCAGTATAGGGCTTCTGCCGTAGGCCTGTGATTCTTTTAGGGAGGTATTTCTGCGGCCTTTCCAGCTGTTGCAGATGTCTTGTGAGGTACATACCAAACAGGGAGTTGTACTCAATAATGGTTTTAATGAGGGATGAGTACAGTGGGACAATAACCTCCTTTTTTCTGGATGAAAAGCACTTAGTGATGAGGTGTGCCACATAGAAGGATTTCCTGACTGTTCTGGCGATGTGGTTATCGAAGGTGAGACCACTGTCCATCTGTGTCCCTAAGTCTCTCATCACACTTTTGGTATTTAGTGTACTGCCACCTATGTGGTAATTCATGGGTACATGTTTTTTTCCCAAAGGGGATAACTATACATTTCTTGGCATTAAGTTTGAGCCCATGGCTCTGGCACCAAGCATCTGTTTCTGTAAGACCCTTTTGTAGAATATCCACATCATCTGGGGATTCAATAATGGCTCCCAGTTTGCAGTCATCTGTGGATTTTGTTAGCCAGAGTCCCTTAGTGTTGGCCTATACTTCAGAGAAGTAGATGCCAAATAAGAGCGGTCCCAGGACTGAACCCAGAGGTACACCACTTGTCACTTGTCTGGAGCTGGATTTGGAGATGGCTACTTTTAAAGTCTGGATTCTGTCAGTAAGCCAGTTGGCAACCCATCGAGTGACGTATGGATTTATCACCAGCTTAGTAAGTTTATTTATGATTTCAGACTGGGAGATGGTGTCAAAGACCTTGGCGAAGCCAGATAGGCTGTGTGGACCTCCTTACCCTCATCCACAGCTCTGGAGACTGATTTGAAGAAGTCAATCAGGTTCAGGAGACAAGATCGGCCCTTTACAAACCCAAACTGCATGGGGTCCAGTGTTTGAAGATTGCCAATGTCTTTGTTTATAAGTTCCATGATAATGCATTCCATGCCCTTGCAGTTCAGGCTCGTCAGACTGATGGGACGGTAGTTCCCAGGATCCCAGGTGGATCCCCCCTTGTGGAGTGGGATAACTGTAGCTGTGTGCCACTCAGTGGGCACAAAGCCTGAGGTAAGGCTATGATTAAACATGACACTTAGGTGAGGTGCCAGTTCATTTTGTAGTTCATGTATTACACAGCCCAGGATGTCATCTGGTCCCATGGATGATGTATTCTTAGCTTTGGAGAGTGTGGTTTCTACCTGTGTGGCCATGATTATCGGAATTTGTCAATCTTTTGATATTGAGATGGGCCCTTTAGGGGGTGACAGGTGGCACTAAATCTATCTGCCAGGATATTGGGAATATCCTTGGGATCAGTATATTTAATCCATTCTGTTGTAGCTCAGAGCAGATCTGAGCATTGCCATTTAGATTCTTGATATAACTATAGAATGCCTTGTGGTTGTCTTTGGAATCTTTGGCAATTTTATTTTTGTAACTAGCTTTGGAGGATTTTATGAGGGATCTCAGCTTCTTACTGAGGCTGGTAAGGGAGTTTTTTGCATCCTGGGATTTTCCTGTTTTCTGCAACAGTTTCTTCCTTCTGTTGTATAGTTTGTTTATGGCAGGGGATCACCAGATTGGCTTTCTTTTTTTGGAGGAGAGCATCTTGGTTCTATTTTGGAAGGCACAATTCATGCATGAGTGGATGTGCTCGTACATGCCTTAGTGTAGGATTCAGCAGTCAAACTTTCAGATCCCGTCTGCATGGGTGTCATGAAGTTTGTCACTTCTGACTTGAGAAGCATGAAGTTGGCTTTGGTGAAGTTTTTTATGGAGGTTTCCTTACTGGGGGGTGGGGGTGGGATGTGGATGTCAAGGGTGATTTGCTTATGGTCAGACCTGACCAATGAGGGGGTAACCACTGGTGTGGAGCATCTATCTCCCGTGTTGGTAATGACCAGGTCTAGGAAAGTGGAGCTCCTGGTGGGACAATGGATTAGTTGATCACAGCATTGGAATTTATGAATTCCAAGAACCGTTGGGAAAAGGTGTTGATACCCGAGTAGTTTTCCCAGTTAATGGCAGGGTAGTTGAAATCACCCAGTTTTAGGGTGTTTGGTTGTATCTTAATATTTTCCAGTATGTTTAGAAAGGTGTAGTGAGAATCTTGGGGCATGGTGGGGGAACTGTAGCAAGCTACAATTTGGATTGCAGTCTTACCTACTGTTAGTTGCACCTGGACAATTTCAGATGCATTGTGTTGGGCAACTAGCCTGGAGGTGTGAATATCCTTGGTAAATATGGACACTCCTCCACCTTTAGTGTTTCGGTCTTGGTTTGGTGGCCGAAAAGTGTGGTAAGAGTTGTAGCCTGGTATTGCAGGGGTGCTCTTTGGAGTCTTGAACCAGGTCTCAGTTACTGCACAGATATCGATGTTCTCCATTTTTAGGAGTGCCTCGAGAGAGTGCATTTTGAGGTTTAGACTTCTAGCACTGAGTAGCATTACCTTCAGATTTTGCATGCTTGTATCTGTTACGGTGGTGGTTTTGTTCTTTGAACATTGCCTAAAAAAGGCACTATAGGGGTGGCAAGAGCTTTAGCCAGTAACCTGAATCCCAGGGGTGACAGGTCTCTGGCAAAGCATCATGGTTTGTCGATCATGTCTTCCCAGGCAGACAGATACTGGATCCCCTTTGAATGACACCAGAAGCTTAGCCAATTGTTGAAGTCAATCATTTTGTCCTTATACTGTGGTATCATTCTGGGTGAAGGCAGGATGCTACTCAGGGCTACAGTCATACCTGCCTGGGCCACATGATCCGAGAGTTCTTCCATGTCTCTTTTCATGTAGTCCAGGGAGGTACATCTCAAGTCATTCACTCCAACATGGACAATGACAGAGTCATATTTGTACTTGTTGTGGAGTTACTTGAGTGCATGCATTATGTGGTGGATCCTGGCACCCGACAGGCAGCTGACTGTAATTTTCTCCTTGTTCAGCCTGGTGAGTGGGACATCAGTGTGCCTGGCTATAGAGTCACCTATGACTAAAGTGTTGGGTACATTGCCTTGCCTTAGGGGCTGTTGTTGGGTGGCACACTGGTGTTGTGAGCTATGTGCCACTTTGGTTGTGACTGGTGTTTGTTTGCATTTCAGCTTTGGAGGCCCTTGTTGCTTGGGCAAGTTAATGTTAAGGGCCTCCGCATATGTGGGTTTAGTGTTGCTATGTGTGGGTGTTGATGGTGTGGGTTTTTTGAAGGGCTATGTGTTGCTTGTGGTGTAGTGCAGGTGTTAATTTGACTGTCTAGCACAGTCTTGGCTAGAGCGAGCTTTGCTTCCAGTATGGCTATGTAAGTGCATCTCTTGCAGGTTGTAGTGTTAGGTGGTAGGAGAAGAGGGTTGTCTGTGTACGTGAGGCAGTTGCTGCATTGCCCCAGTATGCCCAGATTCACTAGGTGGACAGGAGAAATCACCGGAAGCTGACCCTTGGACATGACTGTTTAGGCACTTTTTGTAAAGTACAAGAGTTGTTTTCCCTTACCTTTTCAAGGTACTTTGCAGTTATAGGCCATTTAGTGCCTATGATTAATTTCTCCTTATTGACAAGGAGAGTCGAGTGCTTGTATCAGTTTAAGGCTTCCTAGTGCTTTCCAGCAGGTTCTAGAGCAAGTGCTGGTCACAGGGGTTCAGATTTTAGTGCTCCTACTGAAAAAAACAGCTAGTTCTGAGGGAAAATTTGAAGAGCAGACTTTTTATTTGGTTAAAGCAGGCTAAACAATGCAATAATACAGTAAATAAACACAGAAAAGGCTAACGCGCTTGAGTGTGTTAGCCTTAAACAGTAAATGCAATTAAAACTCTACAAAATTAGCAAATAAAAACTTTTTAAATGAAACAAGGCAAGTGCACAACTGAAAAATGATTTAAGAGGCAGTAATACAGTAGAATAAGTAGCTAGTCTACATATACAGCGAAGTCTATATATACAGAAAAGCAGCTAAAGCACAAACAGTCCAGATGCAGTACAACCAAGAGCACTTGAGTTGTAGCAATATTAAGGCAAATACACTTTTAATAAATGCACTAAAATATACTCTATATTTCCAAAATGTTTCCGAAGCACGGTCAGAACACGAGGAGATTCAGGCATTTTTTTTTAAAGAAAGAGAGAGAGGAGGAAGAGAAGAAAAGAAACTGAGTGGGTTGGCCTTCTTGGATGTTCTCTCTGTATTAGGTAGAATGAGCTAATGACATTAAACTGGGAGGAGTGTCCAAGATCAAATTTACTGTAGGGATGGGCAACTGCAAAGCCACTAAGTATGACAACAAGACACCAACAGGGAGGGAGGGTTGGGAACAATACTAAACCTATTAGCCTACACCCTTTTAGACAATAAACACTACATAAATCTTTATCACAGCAGTGAGCCACAAAATGAAAGTTTTTAAACATAAAGGAGCAAGGAGACTCTACAGAATGCTTTTAACTGCAAACAAATCAGTTACCCATGCAGATTAATGAATAGCAATAAAATACAGTAAAATGTATGCAGCAGGCAATACAAAGTGCTATATATAAATTGCTAGAAGCAATAACCAGTATAAATAAGCCAAACAAAACAGGATATTTACTGTTATATATCTCAGATCAGAGTTGTAGTCAATGCCCCTCCTCCACTCTGCTCAGTGTGTATAGACAGAAATCCTCTCAAAGCTAGGGCTTAAATACCAGAAGATACAACTTTAGACAACTTTAAAAAAAAAAAAAAAAAAGCTCACAAGAACCAACCACCACTAGCCAGCAGCCAATCAACACAATCCTGCCATGAAGGTAAAGAAATGCTTCTGCTAATTCAAGATGGTCTGGTCATGTGCTCAGAACAATCACTGCAAAAAACAAACAGGCCCAGAGAAAGCAAATCTGAACTAGGACAACACTAAAGCTATTAGCCTATACTCTTTTAGACAGTAAACACTACAAAAATCTTTAGCACAGCAGATGTTAGAAATTAAAAAAGATCTAACAGCTTGTGAACTGTATTAATTAGGAATCACAGTAAATAACATATGTACATCAAGTGTAACTAAAATCAAATCTGCCTTTTTTGGATAGACATTAACAAATTTGTACAGACTAATCAGAAAATCTTCTGTATCCCTCAAAACCGCAGGGGCTTTATCCAAAGCCATTTTAAGTATGTCTTCCCCAAAAATTGATAGTGGCTCTGTAATCCACCCTTGACCAGCAACTATCAGTCTCATAGGAGGTAAAGTAGTATGCTTGTGTATTTTGGGGAGGCCATCCTTAACTGGAATTGGATTGGCTCTTCAATATTAAAATAAGAATAAAGCTCATAGCTCAATATTCCTGATAGCAACAATTCATACAGCTCATTCCGAAAGTCAGTAATCATTCTTCTAACTTCTAAAACACCAATATGAGAATATACATTAACATCTGACAGGTGTTTAAGCATGACTTCCTTATAAAATACACTATCCATAACTGATGTTGAACTGCCCTTATCAGCAGGGTGTACGCAGATCTGATCATTAGTACTGAGTTCTTGAAGAGAAAAACGTTCACCATAGTTCAAATTATAAAAACATTTTCCTTTCATTCATTTTGCTATGAAAAACAATCTGCAAGATCATTTTCATATAAATTTACAAAAGCATGCAATAGTGGATGTAGAGGAGGGTTCACTAAACTCGTTTTTTTATATTTACTACTTTGCACAGAACACCCCTGAAACAGCAGTTTTAACATCACATTCCTCACAAAATAACATATTTCAAGCATTGCATTACTATAAACAAGCTTTGCAGATGGAATAAAAGACAGCCTCTTACTCAGAAGTAGTAATTGCTGTTCAGTCAAATTTGAAGAAGAAATGTTAAAAACAAGGGACTTTACTGTTTTACCTTCTTCTTGCCTTGTATTATTGTCCAATCACTCTCTTCCAACGCTCGTCTCTTGAGTTTCTCTCTGCTCTCTGAACGTTGCTTGCCCTGCTTCCTCTGCCACTTCAGGGGAGCGGTAAGAACTGGAAGTGAGCTGCTTTTTATCATCTCAGAGTTTAAAGGAGCCATTCCTTCAGACTGCTTAGGTCTAACATCTAGGGCACTCTTACTAGTTCCTTCCATTGCTCGAATCTCATTATTCCTATTGCTACCTGCATTAGTGGATATCATGGAAACAAGAACCTGACTGCCAGTCTCTTTTTGCAAACTTTCGGCTGCTGATTCAGATTCTTGCGAGATTGTAGCTCTCTCGATTTCAGATTTAGCACCCTTTTGTGGACAGACAAAAACATGTCCATTACAAAAATAACAGTAATCCCTTAACAATAGCACAGAGCTTTTAAAGTTTACAGCTAGTTTTTCATATTTGAATATAACATTTTTAGATGTGACCATTTTTAGGGACTCTGATGGCAATTTTAATACCAGAATATTTAGAAAACCCTGTTGGAAGAATAATAAGTTACATCGCTCTAGAATGCACCCTAAATATGTGTTTAGGAGTTCAGTGAAGAGCTAGTTCCTGAGAGTCTCTAGATTACACACAGATTCTCAGGAAATGGACTAGGCTTTGGAGACACTGACTATGGAATTTATAGAAAGGGGCTATAGGAAGGAAGAGGTTTTGGAAGTATTATCTCAAGTTAAAGAATTGAGAAATAGCACTGGAAGTCCATTCTTTTCTGAGAATGGAAACAGTAGGGAAGGGAGTAAAAATGAAGCAGACGGAAAACTGAGGCTATCTCTAACTTATACAGGTAATATTATCTTTGTATGTGAAATGGTTAAACGAAATTAGCAGGTTTTACTGGTAGATGAAAAAATAAAGAATATTGTTGGATTAACTCCATTCTTTGCTTTTAAGAATTCCCTTTCATTAAAACGTAGACTGTGTTACACCAAGAAGAAAAGAATGGTTAAGCTATCAGAAAGAATACGGACCTTTCCCTGTCATTCTTGTAAGGCTTGCCCTGATATTTCAGGGAAGAAATTTTTTTGTTCATCCTACTATAGGAGCTAGGTTTGATGTTGATTTCTATGCAGATTGTACTAGTACAAGTTTAGTTTACCTAGCAGCTTGCAAAAAATGCCCCTGTTTTTATGTTAGTATGGCTAGCAGGAGATTGAAGGTTAAGGTACTTGAGCATATAGGTGATATAAGGAAGGATGTACCTATGAATGCTTTAAATAAGCACGCCAAGTTAAAGGAAGGGCATTCCTTTGAATTTATGGTGTTACGTCTCTATATGAGAATATTACTGAGGGTAGTATGCTTAATAGGACAGAGAATGAGGAGTTAAAATGGATTTTAACCTTACAAGCAGATAAAGGCTTTGGGTTAAATGATAGTGATTCTTTTAAACCTCTCCTGAAAACTCGGAGGTTGCCTCATTGATTAATTTGCCATTTGGGTCATTTAATTGAATGGATGTTTTTGTAGTTTGATTAATTAATTAGGTCATGTATTGAATGAGTATTTAAAGATATTGGATTTATGTCTGTTTTATGGTCTGATGAAGTGTTATACAAAAACGCTTACCTGTAACTAAATTATTTTAACTACAGCTTTGACTGTTTGTATATGTGTGGTATAATCCAGTAGAGAGAGGAGGGTGCCTTTGCCAATGGTTGATCTAGATGCTCTTGATAATCAGATTTGTACAGCAGAAGATCGTCAGAATATAGTCCTGCCTGTAATATTACTTGTAGACATATAAGATGAGGAAATTGTGTGCCTAGGTGAGACAATAGCATGACATAACTATAAAATGACACAAAAGAGACTGTTGAAAAAGGGTATAACAACCACAAAAATTGGGTTTGGCTATCTAGAGAAAGAAGGCATAGCAAACAGTCTATCATAAACTGAGTAAGCATAAACTGAGAAGCAAAGAGCATTCCTTTACTGTTATTACTTTCCTTTTCCATCCAAATACGTCAAGATAAAATAAAACGTCATTTACAAAGAATATTCCCAGTATCCTTGATAGACAGTGGAGTTAAAGACTTGCAGTTAATTTGAAGATAGCTCAAATGGAAAAGAAACAGGCTTGTATTATAAGGAAAAGACTGAAGTATGACACTCCTTGGGTTAATGCCTTGACATAGACTCAGCATTATCTGTTTCATCTTCTACACCTAATAAGGACCATGTTCTTATTCATGAGCTATATATGGTTCCTTACAACAGAAAATGGTAAACCATGTTATTATAAGTTCATAGTTTCATAGGTAAATGCTAGGCTAACTGCCCGTGTGGGCCATTTTAAGTCAAGCCAATCGCCCCTTGGTGAGAATCAAACCCAGAAACTCACATATATGAGTTAAATGCTTTAACCATTATGCCAGCCCCCACCCCCATTGAAAAGCTAAATATTAATAACTGCCCGACATTAATAAAGAAACATTATTTAGGTCAATCACAACAGTGCCACTCTTAATGAATGGAATTATATCTGTGACAGCTGCTCTCCACTGCTAATTTATTCATTACTAATTTGCTGAAACTGGAAAAATAGTTTTCCCATAGATGTTAACTATTTACAATTAGAAAGCTTAGACATTATGACTTGTGTGTAGACACAGCTATGCAAGAAGATGTAGACTCCTAATTCTATTTAAACTGTTTTTGTGTTGATTAACTGTTTTGCACTTTTAAAAAAGTTATTTGTTGCTTAATTTTACCTGTAGGCTAACACACTCAAGTGCACTAGTCGTTTAAAAGCATTTACTGTCTGTTTTTCTTCTGTTTTCTGCAAAAAAGAAAAAAAAAAAAAAAAAATCTTGTTTTCCCGCCTTACTGAACTAGAATAGTCCAGTCTTCAGAGTTTGCTGACCTCTGGGCTTTGTCTTGGTTCCTGTGCTATTCCATATCCTTATTTGGATAAAAGGAAGCGTCTTTGTTCACCAGTGGGAGTGGGGAGCACCGAGCGGCCTATTTGTCCCTAGAGGAGTGGTTCCAGCCAGAAACTTGTAGTCTATTGGCCATTTTGGGTCAATTCCTAGCTCTTTTCAGCCCCCTGTAATAAAGCCCGCTTTAGCGCTTTTTCGCTTGTATTCAACTCAGCACAGCTCCTCGTGGTGTCCTGCAGAGTTCTACAAGCAGCAGAGAGCAAAAGAGTGACTTTTTCCTGATTTAAGTATTTTTTTCTGGCTTTTTGATTATTTACTGCTTAGCGACTGCTTTTTCGCCTGTTTATACAGCTCTGCATTCTATTTAAACTGTTTTTGTGTTGATTAACTGTTTTGCACTTTTAAAAAAGTTAATTTTTGCTTAATTTTACCTGTAGGCTAACACACTCAAGTGCGCTAGCCGTTTAAAAGCATTTATAGCATTTACTGTCTGTTTTTCTTCTGTTTTCTGTAAAAAAAGAAAAAAACAAAAAAAAAAAAAAAAAAAAATCTTGTTTTCCCGCCTTACTGAACTAGAATAGTCCAGTCTTCAGAGTTTGCTGACCTCTGGGCTTTGTCTTGGTTCCTGTGCTATTCCATATCCTTATTTGGATAAAATGAAGCGTCTTTGTTCACCAGTGGGAGTGGGGAGCGGGGAGCACTGAGTGGCCTGTTTGTCCCTAGAGGAGTGGTTCCAGCCAGAAACTTGTAGTCTATTGGCCATTTTGGGTCAATTCCTAGCTCTTTTCAGCCCCCTGTAATAAAGCCCGCTTTAGAGCGCTTTTTCGCTTGTATTCAACTCAGCACAGCTCCTCGTGGTGTCCTGCAGAGTTCTACAAGCAGCAGAGAGCAAAAGAGTGACTTTTTCCTGATTTAAGTATTTTTTCTGGCTTTTTGATTATTTACTGCTTAGCGACTGCATTTTCGCCTGTTTATACAGCTCTGCATTCTATTTAAACTGTTTTTGTGTTGATTAACTGTTTTGCACTTTTAAAAAAGTTAATTGTTGCTTAATTTTACCTGTAGGCTAACACACTCAAGTGCGCTAGCCGTTTAAAAGCATTTATAGCATTTACTGTCTGTTTTTCCTCTGTTTTCTGCAAAAAAAAAAAATCTTATTTTCCCGCCTTACTGAACTAGAATAGTCCAGTCTTCAGAGTTTGCTGATCTCTGGGCTTTGGCTTAGTTTCTGTGCTATTCCATATCCTTATTTGGATAAAGGAAAGCTTCTTTGTTCACCAGTGGGAGTGGGGAGCACTGAGCAGCCTATTTGTCCCTAGAGCAGTGGTTCCTGCCAGAAACTTGTAGTCTATTGGCCATTTTGGGTCAATTCCTAGCTGTTTTCAACCCCCTGCTATAAAGCCCGGTTTAGCGCGCTTTTGCATGATTTAGCGCGGAGTTGCCCATAGAGCACCATCGGGCAGCGCCGGTTAAACAAGGTTAAACTATTTCTGGCTCCGTAAAGTCTGCTCTTCAATTTTTCCCTTAGAACTTCTCTACTTGCAATCTAAACAGTCTATTCTCTATCTCAAAAGCTCAGCACTTGCTCCTAAAGCATTTTTATATAGGTAAAGTACTTGTATACTAAACAAAGTACTACATTAGCCTAGAATCCCCTTGAGTACCCATTTCCCTATAGGTCCCTTCTGACTCAGTTACACAGCAAACTTGTTCACTTTTTCTAGCATGTCAAGGGTCAGTTGCTAGCGCCTCTCCTGTTCAGCTGGTGAATCTGGGCATCTTGAGGCAATGTTACAATTGCCTCATGTACACAGACAACCCACTCCTTCTCCCACAAAACACAAATACATGTGAGAGATGCAACTATATAGCCAAACTGGAGGCTGAGCTCTCTCAACTCAGGACTGGCAAGACCAGACAGGAGGAGAAGGAAACCACGCACACCACAAACCCAGTTTCACATAGAATTATCACAACTGCAAAACAAACACATAAACACACAAAGACATACTGGAGGCACTGATCAAAAATCTACCAAAACTACAGAGGCCTCCAAAGCAGACACCCAAGCAACTGCCACCTCAAGACATAAGACATGCAACACATAGTTCTCAAAGTCAGTGTGCTAAACAGTCACAGCCCTTAAGGCCAAACACAATGCCAGACACACTTGTTATAGGTGACTCCATAGTCAGACACACTGACGTCCCACTCACCAGACTGAACAAGGAAAAGATCACAGTAAGCTGCCTGTCAGGTGCTAGAATCCACCACATAACACAAGCACTCAGGTCACTCCACAGCAAGTACAAGTATGACTCAGTCGTTGTCCATGCCGGTGTGAACGACCTGAGACGTACCTCCCTGGACTACATGAAAAGAGACATAGAGGAGCTCTCAGATTATGTAGCCCAGGCCGGTATGACCCTGACCCTGAGCAGTATCCTACCCTCACCAAGAATGATGCCACAATACAGAGACAAAATGATCAGCTTTAATAATTGGCTTAATTACTGGTCTCATTCTAAGGGGATCCAATGTCTGTCTGCCTGGGATGACATGCTTGACAAGCCACGCTGCTTCGCAAGGAATGGCTTGCACCTGTCACCCCTGGGCTTCCGGATATTGGCAAAGGCTGTTGCCACCACCATAGTGCCTTTTTCAGGCAAGGCTCAAATGATAAACCTACCGCCCTAGAAAACAAAAATGGAGAAAAACTAAGGGTAATACTGCTCAATGCCAGAAGTCTAAACCTCAAGATGCACGCCCTCGAAGCCCTCCTCAGTATGGAGAACATAGATGTCTGTGCTGTGACTGAAACCTGGTTCAAGGCTCCTGAGAGCACCCCAGCACTATCAGGTTATACCTCATATCATGCGTTCCGGCCCCAAAATCCAGACCGAACCACAAAAGGAGGGGAGTATCCATATTCATAAAGGATACCCACACCTCCAGGTTAGTGGCAATGCACAAAGCATCGGAGACCATCCAGGTGCAATTAACCATAGGTAAAACTGCCCTACAGTTTGTAACATGCTACAGACCACCTTCTCAAACTCAGGAAACCCACACAGCATTCCTGAAGACACTGGAGAGTATGAATGTCTCTCCAAACACCATCATATTGGGTGACTTCAACTACCCAAACATAGACTGGGAACATTACTCAAGCCCCAACACCCTAGCCCAAAGGTTCCTTGAGTTCATAAACTCAAATGCTATGGAACAACTAGTCACCATTCCCACAAGAGGAGAAAATATACTAGACCTGATCATCACAAACATGGGGACAAAATGCTCCACACCAGAAGTATATCCCTCATTGGTGAGATCAGACCATAAATTAATCTCACTGGAGATCCACATCCCGCCCCCACCACCAGCAAAAAAGACCACAGTGAAGAACTTCTCAAAAGCAAACTTCACACTTCTTAAGACTGGAGTGGTATCCTTCAAGGCCCCCGAGCCAGTGGAAACCACAACCCACGCTGCTGAAACCCTTACAACTGCCTTCTACAAGCACCTCCAGGAATGTATGGATCAAGCAATCCCTAATAAAATCAAGACCCTTTCCACCAAAGGCAGGCGCCCAGTCTGGTGGACCCCAGCCATAAACAAACTCTACAACAAGAGGAGAAAGCTACTACATGACAGAGCAAAATCCTTAAAAGGGAAGGTATCTCTGATCAATACTAGCAAAAAACTACGATCACTCATAAAATCATCCAAGGCCAACTTTGAGAGAAAAATCGCTAATGACACAAAAGACAATCATAAAGCCTTCTTTAGCTATGTTAAAAACCTGGGTGGAAACTCCCAGATATGCTCAGAATTAGTCCAAAATGATAAAAAAATCACTGAACCCACAGACATTGCCAACATACTGGCAGACAGGTTCAGTGCAAATTTCTCCCCTCCAAAAGGAGAAATATCTATCCCACCAGAGTCTAGCCTCCCAAACATCTCAGATGCCCAGGTGAGAGCTGCTCTCTCTAAAGCAAAAAACACAGCATCAATGGGACCGGACGGTGTCCCCGGCTGTGTGCTACACGAACTCAATGAAGAACTAAACCCACACATAAGGCTGCTGTTTAATCTTAGCCTTACTACAGGATACGTACCCAAAGAATGGCGTACGGCAACTGTGGTCCCACTCCACAAAGGCGGTGCTTCTACGGACCCTGGAAATTACCGCCCCATAAGCTTGACGAGCCTTGTCTGCAAAGCTATGGAGAGGATCATAATGGAACTCATAAATAAAGACATTGGAGACCTACAGACACTGGATCCTACCCAATTTGGCTTTGTCAAGGGCAGATCCTGCCTCTTGAACTTGGTCGACTTTTTTGAAACAGTCACTAAGGCCATTGATGAGGGTAAGGCAGTTCACACAGCCTACCTTGACCTAGCAAAAGCGTGCGACACAATACCCCACTCGGGCATCATAGAAAAGCTCACCAGCTGAGATGTAAACCCATATGTCACAAGATGGGTTGCAAACTGGCTCAAGGACAGAACACACAGGGTTAGAGTTGCTGGTGCCATGTCAGACTCTAAGCCGGTCACGAGCGGTGTCCCACAGGGCTCAGTCCTGGGCCCCTCTTGTTCGGCATTTATTTTTCTGAAGTGCAGGCAAACATAGGGGGATTGTGGCTGACAAAATTTGCAGATGACTGCAAACTGGGCACCATAATTGACACTCTATCAGACACAGACATCCTCCAGAGAGGTCTCATAGAAATGGATAACTGGTGCCAGAGCCATGGCCTTAAGCTAAATGCCAAAAATGTATAGTCATACCCTTTGGGAAAAACAAGGTAACCCCTAATTACCACATAGGTGGTAATCCATTAAACACGGAAGAAGTTATCAGGGACCTGGGGACCCAAGTTGACAGTAACCTCTCTTTTGACACTCACATTGCCAAAGTGGTTAGGAAGACCTTCTACATTGCCCACCTGATCATGAAGGGATTCACATCCAGATCAGGAGAGGTCATTGTACCCCTGTACTCTTCACTTATCAGACCAATGATTGAGTACAATGCCCCATTCGGAATGTACCTTACCCGACACCTGCAGCAGTTGGAAAGACCCCAAAAGTTCCTCACCAAAAGGATAAAGGGGCTCAAACATATGTCATACGATGCCCGACTGAAGAAACTCCAGCTCTATTCAGTCGCATACCGTCTGCTCAGTGGTGATCTGTGCCTGACATACAAGGCCATGTCCAACCCAGAATTAATGGACATGCTCCACCTCAAAAAATCCAAATCCACCAGAGCCACGAGAGCAAGAGACTTAAATCTCAACACGGATATAAATAGGACGTGCTGGAGGGACAGATTCATCACCCAGAGACTCCCTACACTATGGAACAGAATCCCAGTCCATGTGAGGCAGAGCCCCTCACTGACTCTGTTCAAGAGAAATCTTGACGAGTGGATGGGAGATCGTAGGTTTACCCCGGGAATCATCTCTGTATCACTGCTGGACAGAGGCACAGCAAACTAATGGGTATAGTATTCTCATCCTAAGGGGTGGTGAAAGCCACACACACTCTGGCTAGGCTTATAAATGCCCTAGGGCAGATAGCCTAGTATGAACCTATGAACCTATGAACAAGGCATGGAAATTCAGGCAACTACTGCACTTTCCCAGAAGGAATTCACATCTGAACTGGTAGTTGCATTCTTGCAAATAGAAAGTACTGCACTTTCCCAGAAGGAGTTCACTTCTGAACTGGAGGTTGCATTCTTGCAAATAGAACTACTAACATTTGATGAATTTGAATAAGCTTTTAACATTATGCTTCTTTGTGCCTGCATCTCAGACTTGTAGACAAACTAGGCAGATGCAATAAATTGTCCTTTGTAGGAAAATGCTTTGTACTATCTGTAGATTTGTTACAAATACCACCAGTGAATGGTGAACCTGTCAAGTGTCTATTTATTGTGCAAACATGTAAAGTAGTTGGTGGCCCAGGTAAATCTTTGTGAGGTGGTCAGGAATCATTGATTGGGAGGATGTGTCAAAGTGGTGGTCAGTTATACAAACACATGCAAGACTCTGAATATGTTGGACAGTTTTGTACAAACTAGAATGCCACAGTACTGTCATGTCTAAGTTGCAGTCCTTTCATCACAAAGGATGGACTAGAGAGTCTTGCTGGGTATTTACAGCTATTAGGAGCATAGCCTGCTAAATGCTAGCAATAAAGCAAATTCAAATCGATGATGCATTATTAAAATACTGCTGCTGCTTACCTGCTTTCATGGTTTATTATTGGAAGGCAAAAAAGGCTTAAGAAATGGAGTATAAAGTAAAATCAGTTATTTCAGGAATGGTGGATTTAAAAACAGGACAATAAACTCTTAGTAATGTACAAGCATCAACATGGACTTTATATCAAAATAATATACATGAATGGTGCTCAGGGGAGTGTGTAATCACATTGAAAACACTCATGTAGTTTTGTGCTATCAGATGGTTTGATCAGAACAGAGAAATTTTAATTCAATATTACTTTTTATTCACAACTCACAAGAAATAAGAAACCAATGTCAATAAATTCAAGTCATACATCTGACAGATTCTTATTCATACAACATCAAGTACAAACAAGCATATGTAAGAAGCAGACAAGCATATGTAAGAAAAGTGGTAGTGCATTAAGTACTAAGAGTAAGTGAGATTGTTTTCTTTCTAGCAGCTTTTTAACATCTTTTTAAAGTCATAAGCTCCTGGTTCTGTGTTTTAAAAGATAAGGGAATGATCACAAAGGCGTGTCTTCACAGAAAAAAGAGTGAGCTTGTAACTAAGTCCATCTCCTTTCTGTACAGTCCATTTTTTTCTCAAGCTTACAAAGGCAGTCAGCGATTTGTAGCGGAGGGATCAACTGTACTTACTTTGTTTTCAGGACAATCTTGCTTTTTTAAATATTCATTATTAGGCAGGTTAGATTAATCAGTCATGAGGTAACTTGTTCAGTTTCACATGTTGAGCCTGCCACCTTCTAAATGCCAAGCTTACAAACCACAATGCTGTTTATTCATGTGATGCTGGTTACCAGCCAGTCTGATGGAGTGAATATGTTAGAACTACATTATCCCCTACTCAGTTTTAATAATGATGTTTTGTGTTGCAGTTGAGTTTCTGCTGTGCTGCACAGATTTATATTGCACTGCGCCTTCTTTTCCATTCTACCTATTAGTAAATAAAGCCTGACAATATCCTGGGCTGAATTCAGGTGGTTACATTTGAGATTATGTGAGATATTTATTTATTTATTTATTTATCTTATTTTACATTTGTTGATCGGGATAGTCCTTCTGGGTGTGACCCCATTTTCAGTGGAGGCCCGGGGAGAAAAGCTCCAATAAAATAAGAACAACACTGACAAGTACAGTGTCGGTTTTACATAGAATTTAACAGAAATATCTAGAGATAATAAAGAAAGTACAATATACAATAGGCACTTCAGTGAAAAGGAGAAAGTTATTACAATATAGTAAAGTTTTATATATATATATATTTTTTTTTTTTGTATTTTGAGGGCATCTTTAGTTGATCATTTGAATATACTTTAATACGTGTGCATATGTATACCCTTACAAAAAAAGGAAATTATATCAAATTATACTCTTATTGTAGGTAGCTGATAGCTGGCGTTAACAAGTGGGAGTGGGGTATACATGGACACTATAAAATTTAGGGGATGAAATTTGATGTGGGCTTATGTGGTATTAGGCTGGCTTGGTGGAGGAGCAGAGCCAGTTGTTAGTGAGGTGGTCTTTGAGCACAGTTTTGAATTGTTGTAGGTTGGTAGCATTTATGATGTGTTGAGGGACTGAGTTCTAAAGTTTAGAAATGCGGTGGGAGTAGAGGGTGTTCCCAGCTTTGTTGTTCCTTTCTGATACTTGGAGGAGTGTTTTGTGTGAGGATCAGAGCTGCCGAGTGTTGATATATGGATGGAGTAAGTGTTGCAGAGCTGGGGTTCTGTCTGATTGGTATATTAGTTTGGTGAGTAAAGACAAGTTGGGTATAGGTTAGTTGTGGGAATTCTAGCCAATTTATTTGTTGTAGGGCAGAGCAGTGGTGGGACCTATATGGGAAGCTAGTGGCGAACTTGGCTATTTTATTGTAGGCTGATTCAAGTTTGGTAAGGTCAGCTTTGCTAAGGTTTGTAAAGATGGGAGAAGCATAAACAACAGTAGATAAGAGATGAGTCCTGGCGATGCTTAGTCTAGAATGGCTAGTTAGGAAAGGATTAATTCGGTAAAGAGAGCCTAGTTTGATGTGTGTTTTTTTAATGGTTTGAGAGAGGTGTAGGTCGAATTTTAATTTGCTATCAATTGTGACACCTAGTAATTTGGTATGTGAGCTGGTGTTTATGACTGTGTTGTTGGAGGAGTGTATTTGAAAAGTGGCTGAGGGATTGGGTGTTTTGGTGGGGAGAAAGAGCATGAGTTTGGTCTTGTTTGGGCTCAGTATGAAGTTAGTATTAGTTAGCAAGGATTCTACTTCTAGGAAGGACTGTTGTGTTATAGCCTGTAGTTGTGTTAGAGAGGGGGCAGAGCATATCAGGCTAGAGTCATCTGCATATTGTATGACAGAGATGAGAGATGTGGATTTATGGAGTTGATTTGTGAAGATGGTAAAAAGTAGATGGCCTAATATGGAGCCTTGTGGAACTCCCATGTTAACAGGGAGCAAAGATGACAGCTCCTGTTGCCATCTAACAGCCTGCTGGCGTTTGGTTAGATATAGCTTTTCTTTAAGAGGAGAAGAGATACATTCATTCATTTACAGCATAGCACATCACCTTGTAAAGCTGCAACTGCATGATGTCTCCTGCAGTGAAGTCACTCAGTCAGTTCAATCCATAAAACTCATTAAGCATAAAATTACATTCAGATCAAAGTCACTGTGTTAAAAATGTATAATTAAATGCAGCATTATGTTGCTCCTTGTGAGAGAAAATAGAGACAAAAAGATGGTACTACATGTCTTTAAGAAGAAAGAACCACCGCTATCAGCCAACCTAAGCGACTCAGTGGTTAGCATTGCTGCTCATACTGCTTTGTTCTTCAGTTCGTTTCTCAGTTGCGATGCCTTCAGTGTGAAATCTGCATGTCTTTCATGTGTCCACATGGGTTTTTGCTGGTGCTCTAGTTTCTTCACACATCTAAAGGTCATGCAGTGGGTGATCATGTAGGTGCATGAGTTGTATGTCAGGGACTATAAATGCATTTCTGTGATAGGTCGGTGCCTCATTCAGGACTAGATTCACTGTTTTGTGCCCTGGGGTGTTAGGCTAGGCTTACATGACTCTGACTTTGATTGAGTTGGTTATGAGAGAATGAAAGAATAAAGAGCTGATAAAGTAAAAGTTTACTTGCCTTTTGCAACATTGATATCTGAAGTGCATCATGAAGAGGGTCAGTGGATCTTCAGTTAAAAGCGTGAAATGTATTCCTTATGTAGCTTATATCATACAATTATTGTACTGAAAAAGTGAAAAAAAAACATAGGACTAGAAGAATATTTGTTTCAAAATGCCACTGTGCTTTTCTGTTAATAGTTTAGTTTCTCTCATATTTAGTTTTCACAGTATGAAGTATAATTCTAGTTAAATTGTTAATCCAAAATGACTCAAAAAAAAACTTTCCAGCATCATTCAGCCTCGGTGCATTGATGAGTCTAAATATATTTTCATTACTGTTTTGTCTGTCTCTCGTTTTTCATTTTACTTATTTCCTTTACAGTAGATTGTAGCTGGAACACTGTCCAGACTGTTCTATATGCATCTGCAGTCTTAAACCCCTAAGTAAAACAATTATACTACCTGTATTAGTGTAGATGGGTACTTTGTCAGACTGCCTTTGCTTAGATTTCCCCAAGTTTTACAGCGAAGGTTTATGAAACATATTACTATTATTTGAATTAACCACACACACACACACACACACATATCTAAATCAATATCTATATCAAATCTACCCTATCTACATGTATTATATACAGATATGGATGTACTTAAATATACCAAAACTACTAAATGTCAATGTTGCGGATGTTGCCACCTAAAAATCGACATTCCCAACATTAACATCTCAATGCGCATACTCTGTGCATAACCTTGGAGCATACAAACTCCAAAGCAGTGTTTTTGTAATGGGACAAGTACTTCTTCACCAAACACCCACTGGTAATTGTATATATTAACTCTGAGATCATACAACCCCTGGGGAAGGGGCCTATTCCCCCTTGATCTCACATCCCTGTCGACCTACTGTTTTGTTGTCCAAAGTGTGTCAACACTGATATAAGCCACATTTTGACTAAAGCAAGTACAACAATATACAATAGGACTATGAAACATATTAATATTACTTTAATTAAACATATATCATATCAGGTTGTCAGGAAATCCTTTTATTTAACCGATCTAATTGCCAAAAGAATATCAACAAGGCCTAAAGAGGTAATCACTCCCTTCTATTCAGGATCTATCAGGCCAATTATTGAGTACAATAACACTTTGGGATATATTTCAGTAAAGATGTCAAACAATTAGAATAACTCCAAAGGTTCCTAAGCAAAAACATCATACCTCTAAAGTCTTTGAGCTATCAAGAAAGGCTAAAAACTTTATCCTTTTATTCAGGGTCTTATAGACTTTTGAGGGGGATTTCTTTCTCACTTTCTGAGCCATTAGAGACCTTATTGTCCTGAACCTCCTGTTTCTCCACAACTCAAATATCTCTACTGCTATTAGAACAAAGGACCTAAATCCCCAATAAAAGATAAATAAAACATAGTGGAGGGACAGATTTATAACAAAGCACCTTCCAAACCTCTGGAATAAATTTCCCCTGTATGTTAAACAACTAGCTATTTTTCTTTTAAACAAAAAATGGATAACTGTATGGGTATCCACAAATGTGCTTTACATTTGACTGCTACTGCACTCCTGGGGTAGGAGGGGTAGGACGTGTGCCTGAGGGAGGTTATTGGCAAGGCGTGAATGGTCATAAGATTCAGTGGTCTTGGAAAAATCTATGAATCTATAATCTATTAAAATCTTACTTTGCATTTTCCTTATTTAAACAGTGCACTTCAATAGAAAACACCATTATATAGTTATGTACTTTTTCAGTTGGTTAACTGCATGAATAAATATATTAATTTTAAAATATCACTAGATTACTCCATATTGTACTTGTCGGACACAACTGCAGGATAACTTCTGGTTAATATTATCTTAGTAAATAATGAAAGCACTGACTTTTTCATTTGGTCAGCTTAAAAGAATCCCAAAGTCTTGCAATGTATTCTAGGTGCAAGATTGCACATCCTCAAAAATCAGATATTTTTTATTTATTTAACACGTGTTGACCTGGAAAGTCCAACTAGGACAGAGCCTAATTTCGGCAGAGGCCCAGGGAGAAACATTCCAGATACATGTTGTGATGACCCAACACTGAACAAGTAATCAAGCAGCCTGAATACTTACCACTGGCACCAGTGGGGGACGTACACTGGGAGGATGACAGGTACACACACACACACAGTATTTACAGATGCAGCTCTTTGCATCAAGTGCAATTTCCCTTAAGAGCACACAGAGACCACAGTCAATCTGAGGCTGGTTTCTCCCTCTTTCTCCAGATCCCCAATAAGATTCCCCACTGGCACAACTATAGAGTTGAGATCTCAGCTGAGTATCCAGGCCAAGACCTCCAGCACTCTCTCTGTCCAACTAGTGCTTCGTGTCCCTGCCCAAGTAGCTGACACACACACTCTTTGAGGTTTGATTTACACACACACACACACACACACACACACACACACACACACACCTGGGAAAGGCTGCCACAGGTTTACTAGCTATTCCCCATTTTGCCCAGACTATAAGGTAGTTATCACTGCCACCAGCCAACTCCTTATCAGATACTCTAAGGCCCTTAACAAAAGGGTGTCCAATATTATTGTGTAACATTAATATTAATACAAATGATAGTTTGACCAAGAGCAAAGCTATTAGGAGTGGCTCACACAGTGTCACCAAATAAATATGCAAGTACTCTCAAAACATAAAATATCTCTACACAGATCAGCCACAAAGAAAAATGTTAAAATATATTTAATAACAAATAATAGAAGAACAAGACAATATTAAATATACATTCACAGTGACATAAGAGTTCAAAATCACAGGACAGTCTCAAATAAATAAAGAAAAATATCTAAAAAGCTTTACTATATTCCTGACTATCTAAGAGAATTATATTGTTCCCTAGAAACTTAACAGAGCAAGGCAGATGTGTGGTGAATGGCTCTTGTCAGATCCAAGATAGAATACAGAATGATGTGTTTCTCTGAATGGTTCTTGTCAGGTCCAAGATAGAATACAGAATGATGTGTCTCTCTAAGAGACTTCTGAAATTAATATCTCAGATATTGCTGCTGGGATAGCTTGCAGAATGACATAATTTCTTGTCATCAGACTTTATCCCAGGTGAAACCCCCACTGCTAAAAGCTAGCAATATTTAGCATCTAGCTGTAAAAATATATAGACCTCAGATCTTTGGCAGATGCTGGAAATCATATAACAATTACATTCCTCCACATTTCAAGACTAACAATTATTTAACCCTAAGGACAATACAGAAATATTTTCAGCACAGACTCTGTGTCTCTAGCTCATTGAAAATTGAAAGATACCCTATTTTATTGCATAGCCATAAAGTAATTTAATTTTAGCTATTTTTTCTGAAGTTAACCTCCTGTATTCCAGTTTTCACTGTTAAAATATACATTTAAATAGTTACAATAGTGCATGTACATTTATGTTGTATTCCAGTAGGGCAGGCTGTGGTTACATTTTAAGCACAAGCTTCTTCTTTCGACTTTTTCCCAGTTAGGGGTCACCACAGTGGATCACCTTGTCCGCTCATGATTGGCAGTGGAGTTTTACGGTGTCGAGTTTAGCACCCAGAGGAAACCCACGTGACCACAGGGAGTACATGCAGACTCCGCACAGAAGGCACCCCAGCCAAGGATCGAACCGGAGAACCTATTGCTGTGAGGCGGCAATGCTAACCACTGCACCACTGTGGCTGCACAAGTACTTTATAAAATATCTTTTCAACACACGTCTGTACAAACCTAGTTTGAAATACACGACATACCATTCTAATACAGTTGTTACACAAGCATCTTACATAAATCATGTTGTTATTCACAAATGACATATAATCATTTACAAAGTTCCAGATAGCTGAGCTGGCAGTATCTTCTTTTGTCACACATGTCTTTGGAATGTGGGAGGAAACCAGAGTACCTAGAGGAGACCCATGCGAATACAGGGAGGACATGCAGACTCCGCACAGAAGGCACCCCAGACGAGAATTAAACAGGAGAACCTCTTGTTGTGAGGAGACAATGTTAACTGGTGCACCACTGCACTGCCCCTTTTTAAACTAATGGTGTATGGCCTTGGGAATTAATAATTAAATGATGGAGGCAGTGTAAAGGGGTAACCTCCCCTCCATATGAGGGGTACATGGTTGTATGTTTGTTCCCAGAAAAATAACTATTTTTGTGTTCTAGTTACATGCACAAGGATTCCAGTCATTTTTTTTTCACCTGTTCAATGTTGAATATTTAACTGGCAACTTTCCAACTGGGAAAGTACATTTGGACATAAAATGTACCTCTTGTATGAGAAATACTTATTAAATATAGCAAGTTTTATAAGGCTGATCCTGACAGAACTGTACTAAATACAGACCTTCATAAATATACAATAATATATGGATGTAAATATGTTGATTATAACTCATCCTTCCATCCTATTGCCTGCAGTATTCCTATACATTGTTAATGTGTGCTAGGTTAGTACTGATGCCAAGTGTGTTATGGCACATCTGAAATGCAACACAGCAGGACCGGTTCTATTTATATGTGATAGGTTAGTACTGACACCAAGTGTGTTATGGCACATCTGAAATGCAACACAGCAAGCCTGGTTCTATGAAATCTTTCTAGGAAGAAATTATTTACTGTTACTATTAAGTAAGAAGCCCAGAATTTCCAGAGAGAAAATATTCAAAACAATTAAGAAGAAATTAGAGAAAAGAAAAATACTTCTACAAGAAAAACTGTCAAGAGCTTCAAATGCATATTTGTGTTCATTAATAAAACAGATCCATGAAAAACATACATAGACAAAGAAACTGTGGGCTACTTGGAAAAAGAAGTGACAGAAGAAGTTTGAAAATATAAAGAACAAAACCTAGAGATTTTTGAAAGGTATAAAAAAAGAAACATGGACATGGGAAAGAAAACGAGATCTGATATGGTACAATGTTGATGCAAATGAGAAAGCCAAATTAATCAATGGAAAAAAGCAGAAATTATGCACTGTTACTATTATGTAAGAAGCCCAAATGTTCCAGAGAGAAACTATTCAAAAAGATTATGAAAGAAATTAGAGAAAAGAGAAATATGTGTACAAGAAAAACTGTCAAAAGCTTCAAATGCAGATTTGTGTTCATTAATACAACAGATCCTTGAAAAAACAAAGAAACGGGCTACTTGGAAAAAGAAGTGACAGAAGAAGATTGAAAATATGACGAAAAAAGCCTAGAGATTTTTGAAAGGTATAAAAAAGAAACATGGACATGGGAAAGAAAAAGAGATCTGATATGGTGCAATGTTGTTGCAAAGGAGAGAGCCAAACTAACCAATACAAAAAAAGCAACTCCAAAAATATTTGAAGAGAAATATAGGTAAAGGCACCCACTTATGGAAAATTTCACAATACAAAAATAAGATCACAAAGGGATAAATTGAATAGAAGATTAGCAAAGTAGAAGTTAAACAAATAAAAGCTGAAATTATAGAATACTTGTGAAGTGAAAGATTTAGTGTAGAAAGCCTAACACATGTTACATCACAGCATACTGGAACAATGAGTCCCCAAGTTAAGGAAAAACAGGTCGTGCAGGACACATCTGAAGAAGAAATGTGGACATGGGAAAGAAAGAGAGATTTAATATGGTGTAATACTTACGCAAATGAGACAGCAAAAATAATCAATACAAAAAAGCAGCACCAAAGGAATTTTAAGAGAAATATAGGTAAAGCCATCCTGATATGGAAAATTTCACAATACAAAAAATAAGAAAACAAAGGGGGAATTAGAAAAGATGATTAGTAATGGAGACGTTAAAGAAAACAAACTGTAGTTATGGATCACCTGCGAAGTGAAGAATTTAGTGTAGAAAAATCCAACTAAGATAAAGTCACAACACGATGGAACGATAAGTCCCCAAATTAAGGAGAAACAGGTGGAATGGGAAGCATATGAACATTTGCTACATGAAGATGCTCTGGAGCTTTTGGTAGAAAACCAGTACAAAAGTACAGATGGAGTTTCACAGCAAGGACAGGAGGAGGAAACAGTGGCAACTCTAGAATAGTCAATGTTATGGACTGATAGGCCAGTGAGTTCCCATATGAAAGAACAATGGATGATGCAGGATGCAACTTAAAAGAATATGTCACAGGAAGATGTCCTGGAACTTTCTGTAGAATGCCTGCAGAAAACAGTGCAAAGAATGTGCCCTTAGTTTAAAAGAAAATTATCTAAGGGAAGAGTTGCTTAATTTAATAGAGATAGACAGACATATTAAGATCAATGAAAGAAATAAATTACAGAAAGTGAAAAAGACCCAAAATGTTAGAAGTCTGATAAAACAAATGAACACAGTAATCATGACTATTAACAGGAATTCATGTGATATAACACATGCACATAGGACATATTTCTGTACAGCAAAATTAATAACAGATAAAGTCTTACCCTAAAATGCAGAGCAATAAAGGATAGGAAGGGAAGAAATCAAATGCCACCATTGAAGCATCAATTAGAGAAAACTTTAAAGCAGTTAAGACAAGAAGTGTCACTGTTAGAAGAATATAGAAGAGGCAACAAATCAATAAAAATACTTAAAATGATAGATATGATAAAAGCAATATGCAGTATCAGAGCAGACTAGGCTATACTGTACAGTATTACAAATAATAAACTAAAGATATTTCCCAGTAAACAACCAAGTCTAAAGACTTCTCATCTTCTTTTTGCGGATGAGTTAAAACTGTATAATTCATCAGATGAGGAGCTAAAAGTACAACTACAAGTGGTTAAAACTTTCTTAGATGATATAAGAATGTCATTTGGTGTTTAATTTTGTATCCCGAGCAGATTTGAATCTGTCTTAAGATGCTCCACAACACTGTAATGTCCTTTTCTGGTTTTGTCAAAATTAATGAAGCTACAACAAAGGCAATAGTAGTAAATTATGTACCCACACACAAATTGGTCCAGCAATATCCATATTTATGGGGACATGATAAAATGAAATATTTAGGAGTATGGATTAGAAATAACTATGTGGTGGCAGCTAAGGATACGTGGTAAGAGACTAAATAGAAGATAATACAAAAATTGAGAAACTGGAAGTTTTGTTATATGGATATGGATACTAAGATACAACCCATTAAAATATTTTTAGTCCCTTTAGTCTTATACACATGCCAGGCATATCAACCGGAGGAGAAGTTGTGGTTAGCAATTAAAAAAGAGTTGAAGGATTTTATCTGGGAAGGGAAGACAGCAAGGGTCAAGTGGGATAAACTGATTCTATCAATAGAAAAAGGTGGGCTATGATTGCCTAATTTGAGGGGGTATTTTAGAGCAACACATTTAAGGCTCTTATACATAGCACAAGCAGAAAACTGTAATTCAAAGTGGAAAGGAATGATGCTGACACAGGGAGGAAGCTGAAGAAATAAGGAGAGATTGGGATTTTGGATGCAGACTCTTAAGGAGAACAACCAAAATCATACAGAGTATTATATTTATAAAATAGCAGGGAGTATTCTAAGAACCAAACCAGCACAAGAATGGAGAAAAGAGATTTTGCCAATAGGGTTGACTGTGGTTAGGGATACAGGCAATAGGCAAGAGGGGGCTGGAATTTATTAGAGAGAAAACTGGCAAGGGAACCAAGGTATTGGGAGCAAATAACTAGGAAGGGAAAGGTAATAGAATGGGAAGATGCCAATAATTTATTTGGACTGCAAATTAGAGATTGCCTTCCCTATCAAGGATTGATATCAGAGTATAGGCAAACAGAAAAAATAGGGGGCTCCTAAATAAAAGACCAGCACTGGTAGAGTTTTTAACAGAATCTAGAACAGAAGCTGCCATTAAAAAAAGAATAATTAGTCAAGCATATAAAATATTGCATGATAATTATAAGAATCAGTCAGAGGAGCTTAGAAAGGATTAGATAACCAATTCACAAAGAGACAATGGGGAATATATATATATATATATATATATATATATATTTATATATATTATATATATATATATATATATAATATATTTATATATATTATATATATATATATATATATATATATATATATATATACCTCCAAAATATGCAACACAAAGTCTAGAAGATTTAGGATCTTAGCCTGGAAGTGTTTACATAGGCATTTTTATACCCTAAGTAGACTCCAAAGATTTTTTCCTCAGATGGATAGCAAATGTTGGATGTCTGATGGGCAATAAAAAGGTAGCTGGGAACATAGTTTTTGGCAGTGTGATGAGCTGGCAGACTTTTGCAATTCCCTGCAGACTGCTCTGTCAGAAATGCTGGGTGAGCAGATTGGACTGACTGGGGAAATGATTTTTTTGAGTTATGCTACAGAATCAGAATTGCCTAGCCATAGTAAAGCCTTGCTGAGTCTAACTATGATGGCTGCCAAAAAAGCAATTAGTAGAAAACGGAAATGAAAGTCTAGAGCAACTTTATTAGAAGTAGTGAACACAGTAATGAGGATAAAACAACTGGACTTGGGATCTTTAGAAAAGGGAAGGAGCAAGTTACATAGGGAAAAATGGGAACTGTGGGAACAATATATGCAGAACAGGAATGATGTTTAAGAGGCAGGAGTTGGATGAGCTGTGTATAATGTTTGACAACGACTGGATGGTTTATAAGTGATGTGCAATGTTTACAACTACAGTTGTTTCAATGGTGTCTGTGATGTAAACTGCAAGTAAAGTGATACCAGTTTGAAGGTTTTCATTTACAGAAATATAAGATTGTCTTTGTCATGTGTGTAAATTTAATAAAGATGTTTGGAAAAAAAAGAATGTCATTTGGTCTTGATAAATGTGAAAAAGCAACATTTAAAGAGGAAAGGTGGAGCAGCAAGAGAATATCTGTTTAGGACAGGAATGTGATATGTAAAGGAACTTGAGCAGGAGGGAATGTATAAATATTTGGGAACTGGTGAAGGGTCGACAGTAAAACATGAACAAATGTGAACAAAATTTGGTAAGGAATATTTTACCAGACTAAAATTATTGAAAACAATCCTGACATCTAGGGAAAAAAGTCCAAACTAAAAACCGATTTGCTCTTCCTATTCTAACTTACAGTTTTAGGGTGACTGATTGACCCCCAATGGTATTGGATAAGTTGGAGAGCAAAGCTTCACACTTATCAAATGATATATAAAAGGCAGAATATACCAAGATTATATATTCCTGGTTCTGAAGGAGGTATGGACCTCCTCAAAATTGATTACATGTATAGGTCTGCAATCACAGGACTGCATACATATCTGCTAACTTCCTCATATCCATACAAAGTGAAAGTTTAAACACATGAGGAGAAGTCTAAGATGACTTCCCTGCTTAGTTTAGCAGAAGCATATCAGTGTCAAATAGGAATGGAAATGGGCCACCACGTTTTTACACCTGTTAACAGTCTGCATGGCAACAAGAAGGGTGCTGATATGAGTTCAAATGATTGCTGTATCAGGGTTGGTAGATAGCCTTTAGTTTCTTTAGTGACACGTTTGTAATGTTATTTTGGGAGCTGTCACAATGGAAGCCCCCTCCTCAGTATGGGTTATGTTCCTTTCCATAATGAGTTGGTACCTCCTTAGATTTTTTATGTTTTTTCTATTTTACTTGATCCCCCCCCCCCCTTCTCCTACTTTTTCTCACTCTGTTTTCTGACTTTTTTACTAAGAATGCTGTCTTTTTAAAACCTCTGCTAGTCTGATATGAGAAAAAGGCTTCTAAATACCTAAGGTTGGTAGACTTGTTAAAGTCTTTACAACTATCACACGACTCTGAATTGTGCTTGGGGCATAACGGGATGAGAAGGCAAGAAATATGGAAAAGACATAAATACAGTTTCAAGTATAGAAAACTCCTGGAACAACCTCATGTTGATCAGGATCTAATGCAGGAATGGTTAAGGATAATGGGCTCCATACACATTGGTTTACAAAGTCCTTTGAACTTATGGGAGAAAAAGAGAGATGTAGGTTTTGTAAAACAGAACTGGAAACAGTCCCACATCTTGTTGCTGAGTCTGATACACTAATGGCAGAAGGCCTGTGTACTGAAAGGTATAATAATGTGGCAGACTGTTACACTGGGGATTGTACAAACATTGCAATATTAAAATAGCTGAGAAGTACTGGAAACATGAGCCACAAAGCATTATAGAGAATAATGAAGTTTATACCACACAGGATCATCCATTGCTAGCAGTTCAGAAAATAGATGCGAGATAACCAGATATAGTAGCTGGTGAAAAGAAGACAAAAGTAGCATTGATTATTGATATTGCTACACTCAGTGATTACAGTGTCTTATGCACAGAGAGACACAAAATCATAAAATACCAGGATTTTCAGGCAAAAATGACAGCAATGTAGAAGAAGGATATGCAGACACTTCCAACATTATTAGAAGTAATGGGTCTCATAAAAACGAATTTACAATCGTATTTAGATATATTACTTGTATTGGTAACTCCATATGAATTGCAGAAGGAGTCCGTTCTGAGCACATTGTGGGTGCTGCGAAGAGTACTTTTGGTTTACATCAAAGATTGAAACAATACTAATTTCAGGAACATTAATTGTACTTTGACTTAGGAATGGGGTCCATTCCCATCATGCTATTAGTAACCCAAACAACTTGGAGAAATTAAAACAACAGTTTTGCTTTCTTCATATTCCATACGTTTACTAAGCCTTTGGTAATGAGCAAATACAGTAAACATGATAAATTGATGTTTGTGATATCCATGGTCAATGCCACTGGAGGGAAATTAAAGCAGGTAATTATATTGTGAAGGGGAAGAGGATAGCAGGAATAACACAGGTGGAACATAATGAATGGATTATACAAGGCATGCCAGCAGAAAGTTACCTGAAGTATCTGTGCACTGCTCTTTTGTTTATCAAGCTTTTTAAAACCAAATAACTTGCATGAGACAAAGCTGATTATATCCAGAAAAGATCCACGAGAGGAAGGGGCCTCATTGTATGCATTTGTTGAGAATTTTTTTTTCCTGGCAAATCACTGTTATAAAGAGTTTCTTCAATGAGAGTACAGGGAAAATAATCCTGATGCATCAACAGGAAAACTATAATCAGGTGATAGTACGGAATCCCAAGGAAACACAGCTGTTATTATGAAATATTACAAGCAGAAATCTTGGAAACAATACAAAGCAATCTGCACTAAAGTCCAAGATCCATAAGTTTGCTAAAGCAGGGGAATTGTGATATAATTAATGAGTGTAGTTTGTAATCCAAAAAGACAATCATGTGGTAGAGAAAGTGCTAGAGAAGTGTCAAAAGCAAAGTCATATCATAAGACTGATACATTTTCCCATCCGTTTTTATAAGTCATGGGACACTAATTTAAAACCAAGCTAAATAGTTCAGTTCATTTCCCTGCAGTTTTCATATTTCACAAAACTGCAAGATTTGTGGTCATCTGAGGAGAATCAGTTAAGTATAATAAATATAGAGTACAGATCACAGTTGCCTGCTGCTGCTTCCAGTCCATATTGATGCAGGCTTTCTTCCAGTTCAGTCACTCACTATACAATACAGCCTTCAGTGTGGGTGAGCTAAGGGTCAAAGGGCAACACTGTGAAATGGTATTCTACCATAGTGACTACAGCTAACATCTTTGGACTATACTGGGGGGTGAGGTGGCAAACCCAGAATTATAGAATTTAATGGGAAATATAGAGAGCCTGATCCGCCAGTTCCCTTTTGTTTTGCATCTGTACAAATTAGTTCTGCACTGCATTTCTACTGCATATTAGCCTTATACTTCATCTTATACTATCCCTACTTTGGAAAAGGTTACAAAAAGGTTACTTTTTTGCCTGCCACGTGCATTTGTGAATTTGTTTTTGTCATTCGTTATTAAAGTCTATTCCTTTGTTGCACAACCAATGAACTTTTATATATAATTGCTACAGTGCCCTTAGGTCTCATCTCTTGCCTCATATTGTACAGCCTTATTCATATCCAAACCTTTCTGGAACTTGATACTTTGTTGGAATTATTGATTTCTTTAAGTTATGAGACTGTCTTCTATCATGTATCCCCAGCCTATGTTTCCAAACATGTATGCAAATTAAGCTTTCAGAATCACTTTTTGCACAACTACTTATGAAGACACATCATAATTTTGGTAGTTGTCTGCTGGAACAGTTCCATACTGTTTATGTCATCACAGAGGCTGGAAGTCATTAAGTTTGGTGTTAAAGCCTTCTTTGAATTCCTTCTGTGGATTTGCCATTGGTTTTATGTGCGGCACTTTCTTCAGGTCTAGACTATGCATTGCCATATACCAGAGGTTACCAGACACACAACTTAACTAGTTTCAACTGATGGAGAATTCTATTGCTCTGTTACGCATTAGCGTATCTAGATGCCATCATATTATGCTAGTGTTACACATACTAGCATGGTTGCTATAAAACTTTATTCCTGGTTTATTTAGCCCTTCACAGCTTTGGTTCTCCTTATCATAGAGAACTTTTCAGCTAGTGCTGTCCGATTCACACTTCTTGTTCATTGAATCATGGGCTACTGGAGGTCTCTAGGGTCTACTCAATACATTTGGGACATGATCAGGGGCCACATCTCTGGAATGTTCTACCATAGTGGCTTAAGATGATCATGACATTTGACAATTGAAAGATCTTACTTAAAAAGTATGATGTAATGGGATCCTATCTCACCTACATTCATAACTGATGGGTTCGGAGCCGATCCATCGGCTCCAACTCGGCCACTATACAATAGAACAAAGTCTCTAATTGGCTGGGCTACCCCTTATCCCAGAATGCACCACGCCTGCTTCCCCAGATCTCGTTTGCCGCTTTTCAAGCTAGACGTGGTCTCGACTTGGCTGGAGCTAAGTGGTTTATTGTTACTTTTTGGTCTTTAGACCTAGGGGTTTCTTCACTAATTTAACAAACAGCTGTTTTAACAGCTTTACGTGTGTGTGTTATCTTTTTTCAGTGTAATTGAAATTTTATTGATTTGCCGGGCAAGGCCCGTTTAAGTTAGAGGGCCCTTGCCCTTATTTGTGCGTTAATGTGGTGATTTTTTGCTTATTATATTGTGTTTATCGTCCTACTGTACGTCCTGCTTTATCGGGTAAGCCCGTTTTTAGTTAGAGGGCTTCTGTCCGTTTGTTTTTTTCTGTAACTCGGGCCAGTCCCATTTTTGAGTCAAGGGCTCGAGCCCTACTTTAAGGTTATTGTTCTTGTTTGGATAAAAAGATAGTGGTGTGATACCATGTCTAAGGAGCAAAAGTCTGGTTTTAAAAAGTGCACCAAGTGCAACTACAAAATGTCTATTACTGATAGCCATGCTGTTTGTCTTTGGGACCGAAACATCTGCAGGAAACATGTAGTGTTTGTCATGCTTTTTCCTCTAGGGTCCTTCAAGAACGTAAAAATAAATTGATCCTTAAGGGCCTTATTAAGCCCTCCTTTGAGGAAGCTTTGGCTTCTCCCTCCTCTCCAGCTTCTAAAAAGAAAAGGTCGTCGGCTCCGACCAGTCCGTTGGAACCGACTTCCAAGAAGCATAGGTCGACCTCTTCTTCCTCGGCTCCAATGGCTTCGGAGCCTCAGGTGGAAGGGTCTGCCTCGATACCTCTTTCCTCGGCTCCATTGGTGTCGGAGCCGCAGGTTGGGGGATCGAGAGGCGAATCATCTGCTTCGGCTCCTTTGGTCTCGGAGCCGTTGGAGGTGTGCAGCTCAGACTCTCCCCCCTCAGCCCCGAAGGCCCCTTTGGCGCCGATACTTATACATACGGCTCCGGATCCGGTGCCGATAGTGTTGGAGCCGTTTTGGAGCCGGTCCCCTGGTCTATCAGAGCCGAGAGAGAAGTCGTCTCGGGCCCCATCTATTTCCTCTAAATCCTCCAGATTGTCTGATTCAGATTTGGACAGAGTTATCCAGAGGCTTTTCCAGTCCCCAGTTTTTGCAAAAATGGTCTTGGCTCCAGCCCATTCAGCTCCGGAGCCAATCCCCACTTCGGCACATCCGATTCCTCCTCCAACTTCCTCGGAGCCATTGGAGTTGGTGATGGTAGAGCGGAGCGGAGTTGTCCAGTCGTAACCGAGACTCCCTCGGAGCCTCTTGGTTCCGACCATCATTCCTACCCTGTCCTCAGCGTCGGGGTTCGGTGCCGGGACTTCCTCGGTTGGCGCCGAGGGGAACACTTTGGAACTAGTAGCTTTGGTGTCTAGTCTCCCCCTCGGAGCATCGGCCGCAGGGATTCCCGGTACCGTCGTGGTCTCTCAGCCGGTGTCCTCCGTAGAGTCTGGAGGTCCTGCTTTTGAGGCCATGAGGAGTGCGCTGGCCATGTCCTTGCCGGCTCAGCAGGTCTCTCCCTCACCGTCCCTAGACTTGGGAATGGGTGCTTCTGGTGTAATTCACCCCCATGACAGCGGGGCCCCAGAGCTTGAGGATACCCCCTTGGGGGGTTCCCTTCTCCCGGGGGGTCCTTCTGATTCTGCTTCAGATGAACCTCCAAGGAAAAAATTGTGCAAGAGGAAGCACGTTGACTCCCAGGATGAGTCTATCACATCAGATACTGACCTTGATGATGCGGAGGGGTCCCCTAAATCGTCCTCGGATGACGTCTCATTCTCAGATATCCTCGAGATCTTGAGGCAGGCGATTGGCAGTCCAAAACCCCTTCCGCAGAGGAGTCAGTTTTCCTCAAGGCTTTTGGGGCCCAGCCTTCCGCCTCCTGGGTGTCTCCACCCTTCGATGAATTGCTAGACTTAGTTTCTCGAAGGGTGTGGGAACACCCTGACTCTGTGGAACCAGTACCTGCCAGGCCTAACAAGTTTCTCTCAGCCCCGCCTGAAAAGGAATTTTTGTCTAAAGGAGTCGCAGTAGATGTGATGGTGGTGGCATCTGCCACTCAGCAGGACGTGGCAGAGGCTTCAACGTCTATCCACCCTCCTAATAAGAATTCCAGGAGCATGGATAGGTATGGGAAGCGTACCCTTTCTTCAGCGGCCTTTACCCTGCGGTTGCTGAATTATCTTTGTCATTTTACCAGGCTCCAAAGAGACCTCCTCAAAGAGTTGGGTGAGTCTCTTATGGGTAATCTTCCTGAGGCGTTAGCCCAAACTGTTGGCGCCCAGATGACTACCCTATCTTCGATAGTCAACTCGTCCATGAGGCTCATCTCATATGCGGCCGAAGGGGCGAGTAGAGCAGCGGGAACAGGCGTGGCTCTCAGAAGACACGCCTAGTTACGCTTGTGTTCCTTTGCAGAGGCCTTTAAGTCTTCCTTCACCGACGCCCCCTTTGATGGGTCCTCCTTGTTTGGACCCAAGGTGAAGGACACACTGACTCGATGCGAGCAGGAGGGCAAGACCTTGACTGCCGTGGGGGCCAGTTTTTCCGCTCCCTCTAGACCTTACCCCAAGGCCCAGAGAGGAGGGAAAATGTGGTTCAGAAAATCTCAAAGGTCTTTCCCTACTCCACCGAGTGATCCCCCCTCTAGAGGCAGGGGGGGATTCAGGAAGACGCCGCCCCAGAGGCGGCAGAGGCCCTCACAACTCTGGAGACCGCGATTCCTTTCGTGGTCCATCCTACATTCAACGTCCCTGAGACTTGGCCCGACTGCGCATCTCCAGAGCCAGTCGGGGGTCACTTTGCGGAACACCCACAGGCTTGGGAATCTATTACCAAGGATCAGTGGGTGCACCGAACCATAACCGGAGGCTATTTCATCCCTTTCATAAAACCCCCTCTTCCTATCAGGAAAATCCCGGATGTGCCATCCAGTCAGCGGGATCAAGCAGCGGTCGAGGTCTCAAAGCTGCTAAGAAAAGGAGTCATCCAGCCTGTCCCCGCAGACCAGATCGGATCAGGAATTTACTCAAGATTATTTTTGGTGCCAAAAAAGACAGGGGACTTAAGGCCCATTTTGGACCTCAAATCATTGAATCGCTTTGTAAAGAAATCCAAATTCCGAATGGTCACCCTTCAGTCCATTCTCCCGTTATTGGAGAAGGATGTCTGGATGTGCTCCATAGATCTCAAGGACGCTTACTATCACATCCTGATAAGTCAAGAGTCCAGGAGTTACTTACGCTTCCGCCTGGGAACCAGTCATTTCCAATTCCGAGCTCTGCCCTTTGGTCTCACCACAGCCCCCAGGGTGTTCACCAAGTGCCTGGCAGTAGTGACAGCTCACTTGAGAAGTCAAGGATTCCAAGTGTTTCCCTATCTAGACGACTGGCTCCTTACTGCCACCACCAAGCATCTATTAGTTCAGGTGCTTATGACCACAGTCAGTTTGGGTCATTCACTATGAATCACGTTCAATTGGAAAAAATCTGTGCTGCAGCCGTCTCAGCGTATTACCTTTATAGGCGCAGAGTTAGACACAAGAAAAATGCGGGCATTCTTGCCGATAGAAAGGATTCAGGTCCTGCAGTCTCAGGTTCAAACCTTGTTACCCAGATCACGAGTTCAGGCCAGATTGATTCTGCAGTTATTGGGCACAATGGCCTCAACCATTCTTCTAGTCCCCTTAGCCAGGCTGCACATGCGGGTGCTGCAATGGCTACTGTCGGTTCAATGGTCTTTTCAGGATCTCCCCTTGAACCATTTGGTCCAGATTACAGAAATTTGCTGTCGGGACCTACGTTGGTGGCTGCTTCGGTCCAACCTGGACCAGGGGCGACCCTTTGCCCTTCAGCCTCCTGTCGCCACGGTGACCACGGACGCCTCCCAGATAGGGTGGGGGGGGCATTATCTGGACAGGTCTGTCCAAGGTACGTGGCAGGCTCACGAAGCGCACTTGCATATCAATATCCTGGAAATGAGAGCGGTGCTACTGGTGTTGCAAGCACTTCATCATGTTCTTCCCCGGGGTACCATTGCGATCCTATCCGACAACATGTCGGTAGTCTGGTACATAAACAAGCAAGGCGGAACCAGGTCCTACCCTCTTTGCCGAGAGGCCATGAGAGTGTGGCATTGGGCGATTTCTACCCAGCGTTTCCTAGTGGCAAAGCACATTCCAGGAAAATCGAATGTGATTGCAGACAGGCTGAGCAGGACACTCCTGTTGCCCCACGAGTGGTCTCTCAACGACAGGGTGGCTGCAAACATTTTCGCCAAATGGGGCCTCCCTTGTTGCGACTTGTTTGCCAGCCCTCACAATGCAAAATGCAGGGAGTTCTTCACTCTGACTCCCTCTCAGGGGCAGATTCCCAGGGACGCTCTAGCTCACAGTTGGCCCTCCTGTCTACTTTACGCCTTCCCTCCGGTTCCCCTTCTCCCGAAGGTGATACAGAAGGCGATTTATCTAGGAGGCGACATGATTCTGATCGCTCCACACTGGCCTCGTCAGGTTTGGTTCCCCTTCCTTCTGAGGTATGCGGTGGAGGGCCCATGGCTTCTGGACCTGGTGCCCGACCTGTTAACTCATCAGTTGGGTCAGTCTCATCCATCCATCAGGTCCTTGAGGTTGGCCGCCTGGTTACTCCACTTCCAACCTTAGTCAGGGATAACTCTCTTTCTCCAGACGTTATCCACATTTTGTCCTCTTCTCACAAACCTTCCACTACTAAACTGTATTCCAGCAAGTGGAAGAGGTTTTCTGTTTGGGCCCAGCAACGAGGTATAGATCCCCTTACCGCCCCAGTACCTCAGGTTTTAGAATTCCTAGCTTCTTTGTTTTATTTGGGCTCTTCAGTTTCCACAGTCAAAGTCCAACTGGTGGCTATCTCTAATTTTCATGTCTCCTTTGAGCCTTCCTTAATGGCAAACAGGCTTTGCAAATCTTTCCTTAAAGGGGCGTGGCTCCTTGCCCCAATAGCCCATCCTGTGCCTCCTTGGGACCTGAATATGGTTCTAGCTTCTTTAACTGCCCGCCCTTTTGAACCAGCAGCTACTTGTGATATGAAATTTCTATCTTGGAAAACCGCCTTTTTGGTGGCAATAACCTCTGCCAAGCGGGTCTCAGAGCTTCAGGCCCTCTGTTCTAGTCCTCCTTATTTGACCTTTCACAAAGACAGAGTATCTCTCAAGTTAAATCCCTCTTTCTTACCCAAGGTAGCATCCCCCTTATGCATTCAACAATCCTTGGAGCTTCCTGTGTTTTTTCGCAAATTCTCCAATAACGCAGAATATATTTTCCATCAGTTGGATGTTCATTGACAACTGTGTTTTTACTTAAGTAGGACCAATCAGACACGAAAGTCAGATCAGCTGTTTGTGTCCTTTGCAGAAAATAGGTTGAGTCAACCGGTGGCTAAAACCACCATAGCCAAATGGATTAAAGATTGCATCTCCTTCATTTATTCACAGTCCAGCAAAGAGCTACCATTCCCAGTCAAGGCTCATTCTACCAGGGCAATGGCTACTTCTGTAGCATTCCACTCCAAGTTATCGATAGATGATATCTGTGCGGCCGCTACCTGGACTTCTCCGCACACTTTCATTTCTCATTACAAGATAGATGTGGCTTCTCGAGGTAGAGCTTCTTTTGGTTCCACAGTTCTCAGGAGTGTTTTCCAATGAGCCACCCGGGAGTTAGGTGCTAGGGATGCTGTCCCATCAGTTATGAATGTAGGCGAGATAGGATCCCATTACATCTTTTAGTTATGTACTTACCATAACTTTGGATGTATGGGATCCATCTCGCCTACATTCATACGTACCCGCCCTCCTTCCCCCTTCCCCCTTCCCATTGGATTTAGAGGAAATGTTGCTACTACTGAGTTCTTTCTCTTGAAGGACCTTAGTTTGTTACAGTTGCTGTTATGTTTTCTGTGTCTGGATGTAGGTATGAAAGTGAACAAACAAGATCTGGGGAAGCAGGCGTGGTGCATTCTGGGATAAGGGGTAGCCCAGCCAATTAGAGACTTCGTTCTGTTGTATAGTGGCCGAGTCGGAGCCGATGGATCGGCTCCGAACCCATCAGTTATGAATGTAGGCGAGATGGATCCCATACATCCAACGTTATGGTAAGTACATAACTAAAAGTTTTTGAACCTTTATGTGTCAATTTGCCTTATGTATTCTTCTTCTTCATGTACTGTTAGTTTATTGTTCCTTATTACAATGGTACTTAGATATAAGCACTTGAATACACATGAACCTGTACTTTGAATTCCTTATTGTCAGACCCATGACTATGGACTCACATTTTGTCACTCATAACTGTATTGCTTCTTTGAGATTGCTGACATTTGGAGATAAGTTTTCCCCTTCCAATGATGTTGCTTGACATCATATTTGGGATTTATAAATTCACAGGTGTCTGATCGGTACAAAGGAGCTTATCCCATGCAAAACTCTTTACTATTTTTTGTTTTTGGAAATGTTAATGATTAAGGTAATTGGTTTTATCACTTCATTGTAATGGAGTACAATTAAGTAGCCTTTAATCAACTGCCATTAACCCCTAAAAAATGCAGCAGAAGAGGAACTTTTTTGCAGCATCTTTTATCTTTAAGATTTTCATCAATACTGGTAAGGATTCAGATCTGTAATGTTTTGATTAAGCACTATACTGGTATGGACAGAAGACCAGCATGTGTTCTTGCTGTTTCCTGCACAATATATATATATATATATATATATATATATATATATATATATATATATATACATATGTATATATTTTGCTCTATTTTTGTTCCTCATTGTATTTCATTATTACTAGCCAGGCACCCTGGTGCCCCGTCACATGGGGTCTACCAGCTATCTCATTTATCCCCTGGACTATTCTGGTATTGCTGGGACTAGCGTGACTTTAGACGTCCAAGGGCTGGGCAAATCTTTGCATCCATCTGGGGGGATTCTTTGATATGACCTACCCACTTCCCCCTTCAATGCAAATGTAATGGTATGCCTGAGAGACAGGTGTGCAGTGGAGTTGTGTGCCATTTCATCCTGCCTCTGTAGCAGCTCAGTCACGTCTACACCCTTTTCCCTCTTGCCAGGCATGCCTTTCGACATACTGTCCTCTGCCATCTCTAGAGATTGACACAAAGACACTCTCCCACCCTGGGATAGTAATAAATATTCCTTCTGCTCTGTCAATTGTCCAAGCTGCTAACTGAACCCATATCAACTGGGCTACAGACAGGGCTTTATCCCTCTGCCACCAGATCATCATTTCCTGCACAACATTAAAATACTCATGTGCAAAACGTTCATAGTCAAAGGCATGTGGGGAGAAGACAGAAGGGCTACATAAAGGCTAAACCTAGATAAAGCCTCTTAAGCAGTATGGGCTTTTAGCTTGTCCACTATAAAGTACTCTGGGTCAGCATCTGTTTTACACAGGTCAATATTCTGCATAGCAACAACAAAGGTGCTGCTTTAAGTTTAAATCATTGTTGTATCAGGGTTAGTGGGTAGTCTTTAGTTGCTTTAGTGACACGTTTGTAATGTTATTTTGGGAGCTGTCAAAATGGAAGCTCCCTCCTCCGTAGAACTCCTGTATGGCTTATGTTCCTTTCCAGAATGAATTAGTGCCTCCTTAGCTTTTTATGTTTTTTATTTTGCCTGATTTTTCCCCTTTCTCCTACTTTTTTTCTCCCTCTTTTCTGACTGTATGTTTTATTTTTTTACATTAAGAAAGTCTCTTTTCCCTAAGAATGTCATGTTTAAAAAAAAACTGTTGGTCTGACATGAGAAAAAGGCTTTGGAATACTTAAGTTTGGTAAACTTGTTGAAGTTTTGATAAATATCACAAGACTCTGAATTGTGCTTGAGGTATAAATGGAAAAATGGGCAGTATGTGATTATCTTTATGAACTGTTTACCTACAGTAAACACAATTGTTGAATTTAGGCAGAGAAGAGCTTACTTTATTTCATATTATGCATTCATTCTTCAGATCAACATGATTTAGAAGACAACAAATGGTAATTAGAGTGAGGCACGACTCATTTAAGTGGCTCAGTGGTACTCAGATGGTGAGAAGAAGTGAAGAAAAGGTGGGTCAATGTAGTATGTCTGAGACTGTCTATCTGAATCAGTACTGTACAGTTACGAGACATGCATTAGTCCTTGCAGAAGACAAATAAAAAAAAAATCTGCTATAAAAAAGGGAACACAAGGTACAAAAATGTTATAATTTACTCAATATATTTTTATGTATTTCTTATTCCTTTGTTGACTGGTTTAGTCACACTAGGCTAACTCCCTGTTTTGCAGGGAAGACCCAAGGTGGTATTTATACTGCTAGAGGAAATTTGGCTAGTGCATTGGGAAACTGGTATTTATACTGCTAGAGGAAATTTGGCTAGTGCATTGGGGAACTTCTCATACTCATTTTGATAGGTACCATGGGATCTTTTACACCCACCTGGACTACCACCAACTCAAGCAGATGGGGCCTCAGTTTGACATCTCATTTGAAGGACAGCTAACTTAGAAGTGCAGCACCTCATTTATGTTGTACTTCAGTGTCAGCAGTCAATCTAGCAGGTGTGGGAATAGAACCCACAACCTCCTGCACCAAAGACAAGTGTGCTACCCATTGCACCCTCCTCCTAAATGGTTGCCATGCATTTCAGTGGCTATCCATTTGAGCTGTCAATCTGTCCTGGCAGTTATATTTACGCATATAATTTGAAGGCGTTGCAGTAATTGATTTGTAATAAATTAAACTTCTGCTTGGCAATTTGTGGTGGCTGCCACTGATCAACCTTTAAGTGCTGTGACTCTGAGTTTAAGGATAAACTGCCTGCTATATTCTTATGGTAGTGCCTTGCCAGAAGTCAGATTGTACTGTTGTGCTGAATTTAAAATAATCTTTACAGAAAATAGTTGTCAAATACAAACAAACTGACAAGGCATGACAGTAGGGCCATATTTGCCACAAACTGTACAGTACCGTACTTGGGGAAGGTAAACTGGGCTGACTGAAGGCATGCAAACCAAAGCTGCAAAAATAATGAAAGAAATGGAGGAACTGCTATATGAGGAAAAGCTCAGAAAGCTGGGATTCTGAAAGTATCTTATAACATTAAAAATTATCAAAATGAATTCAAATGGGTATATTATATACTTTATGGCAACAATAAATGTTCACACTACCAAGGCATGTGAAACAATAACAAAATAAATGTAGATGTGACTTCCATAATGCATGCATTGCTTATATGCTATCACTGTACATTCTGACAAAATGGCAGTACATATCTGTGGGGTATTACTATTTCAGACAGATTTAGAAGAACAATGCACTGAACACAATCATACCACTCAGATTTAGGACAACAATGTACTGAACACAACAATTATACCACACAGATTTATGACACCAACATATTGAATACAACAATCATAATTGATAATGAATTAGTATGCTATATATCACCTCCCTTCCATGTTGAGGCTTACATTCAATGCGAAAAGCAGAAGCACACATATTCAGATAACAATACTGTATATTTCAGGAGTTTAACAAGATTTCAGATTTACAAGTCATGCTGTTCATCACTTCATTTTTATTTCTGACATACCTTATGTGTAAATCTATTTTTTGAATATTTTTTAGCTTCAGCATTTAAAGAAACAACAGAAATCAATGTGTCATTTGCATAGAGTAGGGTTTCAACAACTACTCTGGGGAAGTGCTTAAAACATTAACAAAGACACAATTTTTACAGAAAAAAAATTGCCATTTACTGTTTTATATTTGAAATCAATTACTGAATAATGATAGAAGGCTAAACTAAAATTGCTTGATATAATATTTACTCTTGTCCATGTCATGGCTGAAAAGGGTCTGAGATGACAACTTAAGTTCACCAGTTAAGAGATAGATGGATGGTAGACAGACAGATAGATAAATAGATAGATAGATAGATAGATAGATAGATAGATAGATAGATAAGAAAAACACTGGTAGTTATTTATATTTAAGATGTCTTTCCATCTTGAGGAGGCATTCATAGTTTTGAGTAATCACACGAAAACTCATGAATGCAGAATAATATTAATTTGTGTTGTTGTCCATTTAGAGATCTTTGGATTAACAACATTCACTCGTAAATAAGAGGCGATGATACTAACTATGTTGAGGGTTATACACAAAATGTCATTGTATTTCCTCTTTTCTTCTTTAACTTCCCTCCCATTTAGAGGTGACACTGCCAACATGATCACTGCAACAGACTACCACACAGAATCGACCATATAACATTTGAGTCTCATACACATGAACAGATTTCAGCAGCATTAAACTCATTAACTATGAAAGATATAAACTTACTGCTGTAAAGCAATAATAATAAAAAATATTGCAGTCTGGTGTTACATGCGTTAGAAAGAGCTTTAAGTTATTCAAGTTCCCAGTTATGTCACTAATCCTATACTAATCACCCCATAAACAAGCAAATTACTGCAAAACAATGAATGCCAAGTTTAGTTACTATTCTAAACTGATGTGCAGCACATGCTAAACCCTCCCCTAAGCAAAGTTATCTTTGGATTCTTTTTTTAACTCCACTAAAGCTGACAACTGCAAACTGAATTATCTGATGTATACAGAACTTATTGGTTTGTTAAAAAACTTTGTGCCAGCTTGCTGTTTGGGATTGTCTCTGATGTCTGGCAGATACCATGATTTACTTCTTTGGATTATTTCTAAGTAAGTTACAGCTATAGGTGTATAAACTAACTTAGTCAATGCAATGATTCTTCATCACTTACTGTAGGCTTTGTATATGTTACACTACAAAAAAATAATTTACTCAGATATTTTTTTAATTACCAACTTAATTCAATAAAGTGATGTGGGGAAGCCAAAGTCTATTTGGCACTCAGAGGCACAAGGCAGTGAAACTAAACCTGAAGCGGCTACCTGTCCGTCGCAATGAATACTTTCATAATTGACAATTATGTTGAAAATACGCATTTTATAAAAACTGCTCTGCACTTCAGTGAAATCACCGATATTATACATTTTAATAGGCTTTGAGATGCTTCAGTTTGGACTGCTAAAACCATCATGTGCTTGAATAATCAAAGGTAGATAAGGTTTCTATAAAGGTATCGATAAAGGTATGTGGCTATTAATTCAGACTTGCGAAACAGAAATGCATCACAGTTTAATTGCTCAGTTGTGATTATATATAGAAAGCATAAAGAAAAAGAAACCGTTGTCTTCCGACCTACGACAAAGGGTACTTACGTATTATCGCAACCACATTTGTCACTGGCGGCTTGTTCCCCGATCCTGAAATATGTCCTGTAATGGTTTTAAAAAGTGACGTGGTGTATGTGTTTTAAATGGTACAGGCTGTTTTCAGGACTGTTATCGAAAACATATCCAAACCCCCTACTGTCGCTGTTTGTTTAGGCGGTGTACTGAGAGCATGTTGGTTACTGCAACTCCGCTCGATGAACGCTCCTTTTTTTCCTGCCAGCAAATGCAGGTCAAGTAATGGTTTACACTCACATTTGGCCATCAAAGTTGTGTCATTATTGTAGTGTGACTGGTACAGCACACTGTTTTACTTACTTTTACAGACATGTAGAGTGAAACGTAACATTCCCAGAAATTAAAAAAAAAACACTGGTTAGAAGAGGCAAAGTGACTGCTGAGCAAATCCCACCACAGAGAAACAGAAAGACATAGTGACAGCGATCAAGATCGTTGCAACAGTAATCCATGAAGAAGTACTACGTGGTTTTCACGGAACATGCCCGTGCCAGAAATCACAGCCTGCACTGTAAAAAGAAAATCACACCATGTCACATTTTATCATGACATTAACCCGATTTGTTGTAGGTACAGGACCTGTTCATTTCAGTTTCAGTAACCGGGAAGATGGCATGACATGCTGCCGCCGGCGGAGAAGTGCAACATGCATCGACAGCTTCAGTATTTTTTCTAATTTTTATTCATAACCCTGCATAAAAGACCCTACTTTTTTAAAGCAAACACATTGTCTCCCATTTTTTAAAGCATTACCGGTCACATTTCATTATCGGAAGCAACCGTTAGGAGCGCAAAAATGTGGTTGCGATAAGTTTTATTATGAAATACGAAGTATACATTTAACTCTTCTAATTCCTCCTGAAATTTGCCACACATCGCCACCTTGAAAACAGTGTCGCACTAGGAAACTTTTCTAGTGACATTTATCGTTGATAATGAAACATTATTTCCAAAGATAAGGGGTTATTCCTTTTCCTAATTTATCTAGGTTACCCGGACTTGAGTTGACACTTTTATAAATGTCCCAAGTAAGGATACTTCTTACTGAAACGTTTTGGTGGGTATCCCACTATGCAAAATATTTGTTTTCGATTTATATACATACACCCTCACGTGTCCAATTTTTCGCTGAATGTCCAGATTTTTTGCCTTATATTTTTTGGGCTGTCTTTCGCGTTTTTTCCTGGCAAATCATAGAGGATTGCAGTCACTTAATGATGACAGTCATTTGGATTTCAGGTTCCATATTCTTTATAAAAAGCATGCTGATGTAAAACTTGTTATTTTTGCAACTTTCCAAGTTGATAGGCGCAGTATTTAAAAAATTGCCCAGAACTTTGTCCCTTGTCCCCATTTTTTTTTATTTTGCCCCCCCCCCCCCCCCACCCCGATTCTAGCGCTAAGAGGTTCTGCGGTGTGTTTATAAACCAAAATAAAGAATCTCTGGTGCAGACGTTTCAGTCGTTTGTAGTTGTTTCGGATTTTGTATCACAATTTTCTGAAACATTTACAGAAATCTTAGAAAATATTTTTCGTCAAAACTATCAAGAAGTCATATAATTGTAGTGTACAAATCCGAAGAAACCTTCGACGAGGGCGAATACTAATTGCGCCGTCTTTTTCGAAGCACATTAGCTACAAACATTAATAACCATATAACTATTAGTAAATACCATTGTAAAATAATAGAGTCCCACAACGCTAGCTGACAAAAAGGAATGATTGTCCTTAATACTTTGTCACAGAATTGCCAGCGTACCTCTCAATCTCTTTGCGCGAGGAATCTGGACAAAGCCTAATGGGTAGACAAAGACCCCAAAATATGCGCAATTTTTAAATACAGCTTTTATAAACTTAAGTTCCTATATTAACAGGATTCCAATTAGTATACATTTTCTTAAGGATACAAGTCTGAAACTCAAATGCATGTCATTATTTAGTGACTTTAATCGTCAGTGATTTGCCAGAAAACCACACACTGTATGACGAAAAAACAAAAATATGAGGCAAAAATATAGAAATTATGCGGAAATCTGGGCAACTGAGAGAGAGGTATGATTGCCTGATTCATTACTTGACCTACATTTAGTTTGCCGCTTGTTGATACATGAGGCAGCGCAATAAATTGTGTTATATAATTGTTAAATGTCCCTGACTTTAACTCAAGTTTTACCTCTGTCTCTTAATCCTCCTAAAACTGGTGACTTTTGGAGGAAAAGGTGACGCGTTGTACTTAATAACGACAATAATAAGAGTTACGGACTTCTTTTACTTCAGAAAAATGTGCATTATTTCACACCAACTTGCCTAACTCCACATTTCACCTACCTGACAAATGTCCCTTACAGAACCCAGTTCAAATTCACCTCAACAGCAGAACCCTACTACGATATTCTGAAAAAACTACTGTTAAAAGTTACAAAATGCAGAAACAGCTTTGGAGACTCGTTATATTACGTCTCTAAAACGTGGGACTCAACCCCCTAAGAACATAACCACAACTAAGCCAGCGCAGCTCAAAAACCTGCTAAAGAGCCATATAAATGACAACTGGCAATGCTCACACCATGCTGAACTTATTTGAATGACTCCTCTCCACTTTCTCCCACACTGTTCTTCATTTTCCACTTTATCGCAGTTGTAAATTGAACTTTTGACAAAATAATTATGTTTTCAAATGTTATTTGACAAACATCATTGAGTTGCATTTCCATTGTATACAATGCTTATATGATCCGTATAATTGTGTCACTCTGTTAACTTTTATACTGTGTTACTATGTGTCCTTGTGCGATTTTACGTGAGCTTTTCTCTCCGGGCCTCCGCTGAAAATGGGCAACTAGCCCAGTTGGACTTCTCTGGTAAATAAATGCTAAACAAATAAATGGTGGTAACAAACCTCCATGTTCCGTCTTGCTCCTGGGACAGCCAAGCTAGGCAATTATTCTAGAAGGTTTCCTCTAGTTGCCAGTAATAAATAAACAAATAAAGCTAGGTGAGAAATGTGTAAATATAAGCAAAAAAAAAAAAAAAAAAAACATACACAGTCAGTGGCAAGAAAGGTGTATTTAGTAACGTGCAAGGAAAGCTGCACTCCAATTTCACCTTTCCTCAGCCGAAC